>NC_057714.1:82236778-82239830 GCF_004010195.1 Chiloscyllium plagiosum
ATGTGGGCTACAATTCCTGGTACACTGCGAGCAGTGAGCTGTGGAGCAGCTTGTGGGCTACAATTCCTGGTACACTGCGAGCAGTGAGCTGTGGAGCAGCTTGTGGGCTACAATTCCTGGTACACTGCGAGCAGTGAGCTGTGGAGCAGCTTGTGGGCTACAATTCCTGGTACACTGCGAGCAGTGAGCTGTGGAGCAGCTTGTGGGCTACAATTCCTGGTACACTGCGAGCAGTGAGCTGTGGAGCAGCTTGTGGGCTACAATTCCTGGTACACTGCGAGCAGTGAGCTGTGGAGCAGCTTGTGGGCTACAATTCCTGGTACACTGCGAGCAGTGAGCCCTGGAGCAGTGTGTGAGTTACAATTCCTGGTACACTGCAAGCAGTGAGCCGTGGGGCAGTGTGTGGGCTACAATTCCTTGTTCACTGCTCGCAGTGAGCCCTGATACAGTTCGTGGGCTACAATTCCTGGTACACTGTGAGCAGTGAGCCCTGGAGCAGAGTGTGGGCTCCAATTCCTGGTACACTGCGAGCAGTGAGCTGTGGAGCAGCTTGTGGGCTACAATTTCTGGTACACTGGGAGCAGTGAGCCCTGGAGAGTATGTGGGCTACAATTCCTGGTACACTGAGAGCAATGTGCCCTGATACAGTGCGTGGGCTACAATTCCAGGTACACTGCAAGTAGTGAACCCTGGAGCAGCATGTGGGCTACAATTCCTGGTACACTGTGAGCAGTGAGCCCTGGAGCAGAGTGTGGGCTCCAATTCCTGGTACACTGCGAGCAGTGAGCTGTGGAGCAGCTTGTGGGCTACAATTCCTGGTACACTGAGAACAGTGAGCCTGGAGCAGTGTGTGGGCTACAATTCCTGGTACACTGCGAGCAGTGAGCCCTGATACAGTGCGTGGGCTACAATTCCTGGTACACTCAGAGCAGTGAGCACTGGATCACTGTGTGAGCTACAATTCCTGGTATACTGTGAGTAGTGAGCCCTGGAGCAGCGTTTGGGCAACATTTCCTGGTACACTGGGAGCAGTCACCCTGATACAGTGCTTGGGCTACAATTCCTGGTACTCTGCGAGCAGTGAGCCACGGAACAGCATTAGGGCTAAAATTTCTGGTGCACTGCGAGCAGTTAGCCCTGATACAGTGCTTGGGCTACAATTCCTGATATACTGCGAGCATTGAGCCCAGATACAGTTCGTGGGCTACAATTCCTGGTACACTGCTCGCAGTGACCCGTGGAACAGCGTGTGGGCTACAATTCCTGGTACACTGTCAGCAGTGAGCCCTGGAGCTGCTTGTGGGCCACAATTCCTAGTACACTGCGAGCAGTGAGCCCTGGAGCAGCTTGTGGGCTACAATTCCTGGTACACTGCGAGAAGTGAGCTCTGGAGCAGTCTGTGGGCTATAATTCCTGGTACACTGCGAGCAGTGTGCCCTGATACAGTGCGTGGGCTACAATTCCTGGTACACTGCGAGAAGTGAGCTCTGGAGCAGCATGTGGGCTACAATTCCTGGTACACTGAGAACAGTGAGCCCTGGAGCAGTGCGTGGGCTACAATTCCTGGTACACTGCGAGCAGTGAGCACTGGAGCAGTGTGTGGTCTACAATTCCTAGTACACTGAGAGCAGTGAGCCCTGATACAATGCTTGGGCTACAATTCCTGGTACACTGTGAGCAGTGAGCCCTGATACAGTGCGTGGGCTACAATTCCTGCTACACTGGGAGCAGTGAGCCCTGATACAGTGCTTGGGCTACATTTCCAGGTACACAGCGAGCAGTGAGCCCAGGAGCAGCGTGTGGGCAACAATTCCTGGTACACTGCGAGCAGTGAGCCCTGGAGTAGTGTGTGCACTCCAATTCCTGGTACACTGAGAGCAGTGAGCCCTGGAGCAGCCTGGGCGCTACACTTCCTGGTACACTGTGAGCAGTGAGCCCGGGTGCAGCGTGTCGGCTACAATTCCTGGTCAACTGAGAACAGTGAGCCCTGGATCAGTGTGTGGGCTACAATTCCTGGTACACTGAGAGCAGTGAGCCCAGGAACAGCGTGTGGGCTACAATTCCTGGTACACTGCAAGCAGTGAGCCCTGATACAGTTCGTGGGCTACAATTCCTGGTACACTGAGAACAGTGAGCCCTGGAGCAACATGTGGGCTACAATTCTTGGTACACTGCGAGCAGTGAGCCTTTTTGCAGTGCGTGGGCTACAATTCCTGGTACACTCAGAGCAGTGAGCACTGGAATAGTGTGTGGGCTACAATTCCTGATGCACTGAGAGCAGTGAGCCCTGGAGCAGCCTGTGCGCTACACTTCCTGGTACACTGTGAGCAGTGAGCCCTGGTGCAGCGTGTCGGCTACAATTCCTGGTATACTGTCAGCAGTGAGCCCTGGAGCAGTGTGTGGGCTACAATTCCTGGTATACTGTCAGCAGTGAGACCCGGAAGAGCGTGTGGGCTACAATTCATGGTCAACTGAGAACAGTAAGCACTGGATCAGCGTGTGGGCTACAATTCCTGGTATACTGCGAGCAGTGAGCCCTGGACCATTGTTTGGGCTACAATTCAGGGTATACTGTGAGCAGTGAGCCCTGGAGCAGTGTGTGGGCTACAATTCCTGTTACACTGCGAGCAGTGAGCCCTAGAACAGTGCGTGGGTTACAATTCCTGGTACACTGAGAGCAGTGTGCCCTGATACAGTGCGTGGGCTACAATTCCTGCTACACTGAGAGCAGTGAGCACTGATACAGTGCTTGGGCTACAATTCCTGGTACACTGCGAGCAGTGAGCCCTGGAGCAGTGTGTGGGCGACAATTCCTGGTACACTGCGAGCTGTGACCCCTGGAGCAGTCTGTGGTCTACAATTCCTGGTGCCCTGAGAACAGTGAGCCCTAGTACAGCGGGTGGGCTACAATTCCTGTTACACTGAGAGCAGTGAGACCCGGAACAGCGTGTGGGCTACAATTGATGGTACACAGTGAGCAGTGAGCCCTGGAGCAGTGTGTGGGCTACAATTACTGGTACATTGGGAGCAGTGAGCCCTGATACAGTGCGTG
>NC_057714.1:82240197-82260985 GCF_004010195.1 Chiloscyllium plagiosum
CTTGGGCTACAATTCCTGGTACACTGCGAGCGGTGAGCCCTGGAGCAGCGTGTGGGCTACAATTCCTGTTACACTGCGAGCGTTGAGCCCTGGAGCAGCGTGTGGACTACAATTCCTGGTACACTGCGAGCAGAGAGCCCTGATACAGTTCGTGGGCTACAATTCCTGGTCAACTGAGAACAGTGAGCCTTGGAACAGCGTGTGGGCTACAATTCTTGGTACACCGCGAGCAGTGAGCCATGGTACAGTGCGTGGTCTATAATTCCTGGTACACTCAGAGCAATGAGCACTGGATCAGCATGTGGGCTCCAATTCCTGGTACACTGAGAGCAGTGAGCACTGGAACATTGTGTGGGCTACAATTCATGGAATACTGTGAGCAGTGAGCCCTGGAACAGTGTGTGGGCTACAATTGATGGTACACTGTGAGCAGTGAGCCTGGAGCCGTGTGTGGGCAACAATTCCTGGTACACTGGGAGCAGTGAGCCTTGGAGCAGCATGTGGGCTGCAATTCCTGGTACACTGCATGCAGTGAGCCCTGATACAGTACGTGGGCTACAATTCCTGGTCAACTGAGAACAGTGAGCCTTGGAACAGCGTGTGGGCTACAATTCTTGGTACACCGCGAGCAGTGAGCCATGGTACAGTGCGTGGTCTATAATTCCTGGTACACTCAGAGCAATGAGCACTGGATCAGCATGTGGGCTCCAATTCCTGGTACACTGAGAGCAGTGAGCACTGGAACATTGTGTGGGCTACAATTCATGGAATACTGTGAGCAGTGAGCCCTGGAACAGTGTGTGGGCTACAATTGATGGTACACTGTGAGCAGTGAGCCTGGAGCCGTGTGTGGGCAACAATTCCTGGTACACTGGGAGCAGTGAGCCCTGATACAGTGCTTGGGCTACAATTCCTGGTACATTGGGAGCATTGAGCCCTGATACAGTGCTTGGGCTACATTTCCAGGTACACAGCGAGCAGTGAGCCCAGGAGCAGCATGCGGGCTACAATTCCTGGTACACTGTGAGCAGTGAGACCTGGAGTAGTGTGTGCACTCCAATTCCTGGTACACTGGGTGCAGTGAGCCTTGGAGCAGCATGTGGGCTGCAATTCCTGGTACACTGCATGCAGTGAGCCCTGATACAGTACGTGGGCTACAATTCCTGGTCAACTGAGAACAGTGAGCCCTGGAGCAGCGTGTGGGCTACAATTCCTGGTATACTGTGAGCAGTGAGCCCGGGAGCAGCGTGTGGGCTACAATTCCTGTTACACTGCGAGCAGTGAGCCGTGGAGCAGCATATGGGCTACAATTCCTGGTACACTGTGAGCAGTGAGCCCTGGAGCAGCGTTTGGGCAACAATTCCTGGTACACTGCGAGCAGTGAGCCCTGATACAGTTCTTGGGCTACAATTCCTGGTACACTGGGAGCATTGAGTTCTGGAGCAGCGTGTGGGCTACAATTCCTGGTACACTGCGAGCAGTGAGCCCTGAAACAGTGTTTGGGCAACAATTCCTGGTACTCTACAAGCAGTGAACCAAGGAACAGCATGTGGGCTACAATTCCTGGTATACTGCGAGCAGTGAGCCCTGATACAGTGCTTGGGCTCCAATTCCTGGTACACTGGGAGCATTGAGTCCTGGATCAGTGTGTGGGCTACAATTCCTGGTACACTGGGAGCATTGAGTCCTGGAGCAGCGTTTGGGCAACAATTCATGGTACACTGGGAGCAGTGAGCCCTGATACAGTGCTTGGGCTACAATTCCTGGTACAGTGTGAGCAGTCAGCACTGAAACAGTGTTTGGGCAACAATTCCTGGTACACTACCAGCAGTGAGCAATGGAACAGCATGTGGGCTGCAATTCCTGGTACGCTGCGAGCAGTGACCCCTGGAGCAGTCTGTGGTCTACAATTCCTGGTGCCCTGAGAACAGTGAGCCCTGGTACAGTGGGTGGGCTACAATTCCTGTTACACTGAGAGCAGTGAGCCCTGATACCATGCTTGGGCTACAATTCCTGGTACACTGCTCGCAGTGAGCCCTGGAGCAGCCTGTGCGCTACACTTCCTGGTACACTGCGAGCAGTGAGCCCTGGAGCAGCATGTCGGCTACAATTGCTGGTACACTGAGAGCAGTGAGCCCTGGAGCAGTGTGTGGGCTACAATTCCTGGTATACTGCGAGCAGTGAGCCCTGGAGCAGCATGTCGGCTACAATTGCTGGTACACTGCGAGCAGTGAGCCCTGGAGCAGCGTGTCAGCTACAATTGCTGGTACACTGTGAGCAGTGAGCCCTGGAGCAGTGTGGGGGCTACAATTCCTGGTATACTGCGAGCAGTGAGCCCTGGAGCAGCGTGTCAGCTACAATTGCTGGTACACTGTGAGCAGTGAGCCCTGGAGCAATGTGTGGGCTACAATTCCTGGTACACTGCGAGCAGTGAGCCCTGATACAGTGCTTGGGCTACAATTCCTGGTACACTGCGAGCAGTGAGCTCTGGAACACCATGTGGGCTACAATTCCTGGTACACTGCGAGTCGAGAGCCCTGATACAGTGCTTGGGCTACAATTCCTGGTACACTGCGAGCGGTGACCCCTGGAGCAGCGTGTGGGCAACAATTCCTGGTACACAGCAAATTGTGAGCACTGGAACAGCATTTTGGCTACAATTCCTGGTACACTGCGAACAGTGAGCCCTGGAGCAGCGTGTGGGCTACAATTCCAGGTACACTGCGAGCAGTGAGCCCTGGAGCAGTATGTGGGCTACAATTGGATTAGATTAGATTAGATTACAGTGTGGAAACAGGCCCTTCGGCCCAACAAGTCCACACCGACCCGCCAAAGCGAAACCCACCCATACCCCTACATTTACCCCTTACCTAACACTACGGGCAATTTAGTATGGCCAATTCACCTGACCCTGTACATCTTTGGACTGTGGAAGGAAACCGGAGCACCCGGAGGAAACCCACGCAGACACGGGGAGAACGTGCAAACTCCACACAGTCAGTCGCCTGAGGGGGGAATTGAACCCGGGTCTCTGGCGCTGTGAGGCAGCAGTGCTAACCACTGTGCCACCGTGCCGCCCACAACTTCTTTAACCTATCCTCATAACTGAATTATCCTATTCTTAGAGCCTTTCTTGTAAATTGTTTCTGAACTCTCTCTGGTACGCTCCCATCCTTCCTATAATTTGGTGCCCAGAATTGTACCCACCACTCCTGCTGAAATCTAACATGTGTTTTGCACAAGCTCAACATCACCTGCTTGCTCCTGTACACAATGTCCTTATTAGTATAGAGAAGGATGATGTATGCTTTACAATCTTCATCTGTCCTGCCACCTTCAGTGGTCTGTGCACATATGCATCCAGGCATGACTGCTCCTGCAGCCTGCTTTCAATTGCACTACTATTTTATACAGTCTTTCAAAGTTTTTCCGAATGCATCACCTCATACTTCTCTGCATTATGTATCGTCTCCATCTATTAATCTAATCCACCAACTTGTCTGTATTTTTTTGGAGGTTTACACTGTTCTCAGTTTACAATTCTTCGAAATTTTGCCATCTGTGAATTTTGCAATTGTCCCGCATATATATATTAATAATTTGGATCCTTAATTGGAAAAGCAACGTCCCAATACAAGATGCCCTCTACAACTATCTTGTAAATATAGTTACGTTCGGTATAATTGTTGCTGGTTACTCACAATTGTCAATCTATCAGTCTCATATTCTTCCTGATAAAGGCCTTATGCTTGAAACGTCGATTCTCCTGTTCCTTGGATGCTGCCTGACTGGCTGTGCTTTTCCAGCACCACACTCCTCGCCTCTGATCTCCAGCATCTGCAGTCCTCACTTTCTTCTAATCTCACATTACTACCAAGAAGTGATGGCAATAGTTCCAATTTAATTAGTGTCAATTTTAATCACTTGAAGTGTCTCCACTAATCATACAATCACAGTACTCTACAGTATAGCAAGTAGCCAATTGGCCCATGTTGTCTGCAACAACTCTCCAAAATGAAGTGCACCTCATGCCACTCCCCCACCTTCTGCTTATAACCTTGCATATTTTTTCTTTTCAGGTGAGAATCCATTTCTCAGTTTGTGCATGTCAGCTCTGAACCACTCGCGATGTGAAACTGTTTCTGCTCGTCTCCATAGTAATCTCCATTGTTTGTTTCGCCAATTACTTCAAATCTGTGCCTTGTTGTTCAAGACCCTTTCACCACTGGGAATGCTTCCAGTCTGCTCTATTTAAACCCTTCAATCTTGAATGACCCAATCAATTTTATTTTCTGCAAAGAAAATAGTCCCACTTTTCCAATGTATCTGCAGAGCCCAAATTCTTGGAATTTTTCGAAAAAATATTTTCTCCATTTGTTTTAATAACTCAGTCTTATGTGAGTGGGATACCCAAAACTAGATGCAACTCCAGGTTGAGGTCAAACCAATCTCTTATGTAAGTTTTTCAGCCTCTTTGTTCTTGTACACCATTCCCCTATTAATAAAATCTGTAAATACTGTATGCTTCATTAATCTCTCTCTCAACCCATCCTGCCGTCTTAAATAACATATGTATGGCTACATCCAGATCCTGAAAACTTTTAAAAATCATATTTATTTTGAAAACAATGTTAGAAGCCAACCATGACTAACTCCCTTAAAAATGTCACCCTTTACATCGTCTGCTTTCTTTAGAAGAGAACCTTGGATGACCCATCTCATAGCTCTATGTATTACTTTGACAGGGTTGTTTTAATCAACCTGTTTGGACATGTTATGAGCCTGTCTCCAGGCCAGCTGGTCTAGAGGTAGGCTCTTTATACAAAACAAATCAAGTAAATTAAGTCAAATGAAGCTAAACTAAAAGGTAACAACCCTTAAAAGCATTACCTTATATTTTTGCATGAGGTCATTACATTCTGTTGACATTTTCATGTTATATAATTGGGAACAGGTATTTAGGAAGGACAAATCCCTCCCTGTGTTTTTTCAGCCATTTTCCGTGCTTCCCCTCAAGGACAAAGTTAGAAACTTTGTCCACTCCAGTCCAACACCGGCTCCTCCACAGTTCCCCTAGGATGCAGTTTCCTTCCTGCTGATCATACCTTTTCCCTGTGGCTATTAGTTTATGCATAATCTTGGACAGTAAGTATTTGCTACTGATTCACATACAGTGGGCAATGTGGTTCAGCCTGATAGCTCACAAACTCAGTATCACCTTCATTTCCAACAGGAATTATTGGATGGTGTCAGGAGGGTGAGCTCTACCTGCTTTGTCTAATAACAAAAAGAACTGATGCCAGTTTAATCAACCCAAATGCTGCCCTAAAATCTGTTAAATCAACACACAACAGAGACTAAAGCTGCAACCTTAATGATTTGTATAATTTTAGAACTTGCGTTCGCAAGCCATTGAGACACTTGGGAGCTTAGCATATATCATAAGGAGAAAGTGAGGACTGCAGATGCTGGAGATCAGAGCTGAAAACCTGTTGCTGGAAAAGCGCAGCAGGTCAGGCAGCATCCAAGGACCAGGAGAATCGACGCCTCGGGCATGAGCCCTTCCTTAGGAATTCCTGAGGAAGGGCTCATGCCCAGGGCGTCGATTCACCTGCTCCTTGGATGCTGCCTGACCTGCTGCGCTTTTCCAGCAACACATTTTCAGCATATATTCTAAGGCTCAGCTTTCGGTATTACATGGTGTTCCTATGATTGACCCCACCTGACCAGTTAAAGTCAGATGTAACTGGTGGTCCAAAATGAAGCTTTTTTGTTGCCTTAAATTGTAAATTGTCCATGTCCATAAATAATATTACATTATTCAATATATCTTGGAATTTACATTATAAATGCATCAAAGAAAGAAAAAAATTTGAAAAAGTCACAGAGTGGAAGGATATGTAAAAGTATAGAATCATAGAATACCTACAGCTTGGAAACAGACCCTTTGGCCTAACAAGTCCACACCAACCCTCCGAAGAGTAACCCACCCAGACCCATTCCCTAAATCCCAGATTTATCCCTAACTAATGCACCAATCCTATACATCTTTGAACACAATTACATCACATTTAGCATGACTAATTCAGCTAACCTACACATCTTTGGATTGTGGGAGGAAACCAGAGCGCTTGGAGGAATATGCAAACTCCACACAGGCAATCACCCGTGGCTGGAATCGAACCAGGGTCCCTGGCGCTGTGAGGCAGCAGTGATAACCACTGCGCCACCGTGCTGCCCCAATAAGCCATCCACCAGTCCTCCGTCACTTTCCCTGTGGTCACAGAGAAATTAAAAACTAGTGTCAGAACTCTGGCAATTCCCTGCATTGCCTCCTACAGCAGTCTGGGATGAAGTCCATTCGGATCAGGGGATTCATCTGTTTTTAAGCCTGACAGAGCTTCCAATACCTCCCAGTATGTATAATGAGAGCAGGTTTATGTAGTTAATTTTACCATGCTTTAACTTAAGGTGTCCTTGGCTTCAAGTAAGTTAAGATTGATTCATGTTATATTTGTATCACAGTAGTATCTCTAATCTATCAATTTCAAAAACTCAATGAACTCTTTAGGGTTTACATTTTGTATGACACACATCAAATATTAGAGCATTATTGAAATGAAACTCTGTATCCAGCTAGATTGGTTACCTGCTGGGAACAGTAATTTACAGAAGATGCTCTATAATTTATATACTTTGAGAACTTTTGAAGGATTGTGGAAAAGCAAATTAATTTCAAGTTTTCTGTCACACCTGAAGTTGTTTCTTTAAAAGATGTCAATGAAAGTTCACTGTGGAAACTAGAATTCTTTTATTATTCTTTCATCAGACGTAGGCATCACTGGCTGACCAGCCTTTATTGCCTACCTTAGCTGCCCTTGGGCAGGTAGTGAGCTGCCTTCTGGATTTACTGCAGTCCACATGCTATCATTTGACCCACAATGCCCTGAAGGAGGGAATTCCAAGATTTTGGCTCAGTGACTGTGAAGAAATAGTGAAGTATTTCTAAGTCAGGATGGTGAGTGGTTCGGAGGTGAGCTCACAGGACATGGTGTTCCCACGTATCTGCTGCCCTTGACCTTCGAGATGGAAGTAGTCCTGGGTTTGGAAGGTACTGTCTAAAGATCTTTGATGAATTTCTGCAGCACATCTTATGGACAATACATACTGCCGCTAATGAGCATTGGTGGTAGAGGGAGTGGATGCTTGTGGATGTAGTGCCGATCAAGTGGGCTGCTTTGTCCTGGATGCTGTCAAGCTTCTTGAGTGTTGTTGGAGCTGCACCCTTCCAGGCAGGTGGGAGTATTCCATTGCACTCCTGACCTTTGCCTTGTAGATGATGGACAGGCTTTGGGGAGTGAGGACCACTGCAGTAGCCCTCGGCTTTGACCTGCTCTTGTAGCCATTATATTGATGTGACAAGTCAATTTCAGTTTCTAGTCAATGGTAACCCCAGGATGTTGATCGCAGGGGATTCAGTGATGGTAAAAACATTGAATATCAAACGGCAGTGGATAGATTGTCGGTGATTAGAGATGTTCATTGCCTGGTATTGTTGTGGTGCCAATGTGACTTGCCACTTGCCAGCCCAAGCCTGGACATTGTCCAGATCTTGTTGCATTTGGACATGGACTGCTTCAGTATCTGAGGAGTCATGAATGGTGCTGAACATTGTGCAATCATCGGTGAACATCCCCACTTTTGACCCTATGATGGAGGGTAGGTTGTGAAGATGATTGAGTCTGGATCACTACCCAGAGGAACTCTTGCAAAGACAACCTGGACCTGAGATGACCCCAACAACCATGACCATCTTCCTATGTGCCAAGTATGACTCCAACCAGTGGAGAGTTAGCCGTTTGATACCTGTTGATTGATGAGTGCAGCAGCAAAAACTCTCAAGAAGCTTGACACCATCCAGGACAAAGCAGCCCACTTGATTGGCACTATGCCCACAAGCATCCACTCCCTCCACTGTCAAAGCTCAGTAGCAGCAGTGTGTACTGTTATCCCATTGATTCCAGTTTTGCTAGGACTTTTTGATGCCACACTCAGGTGAACGCTGCCTTGATGTCGAGGGCTGTCACTCTCACTTTATCTTTAACAAGGCTTCCGAAAAATCACATGATTAATGACTGCTTGCTTTGCTGTAGACACTACTGGATCTGTTTTGAACAGTGACTGGCTGAGAGAAATTGCTTGTTTGGTCTGCTTTCTTTGATAGAAAAACCTGCTCAGAACCAGTTGGACTATTGAAGGCTGGCTATGAATAAGTTGCCTGGCTGATCTCTCCTGTTTCTCAAAAGACAGGTGTAGATGGGGAAGTTAGAGGGGCAGATCAGGGGCATATGGAAGTTAACCTGAAAATAAGGGACAATGGAGTACTCAATGAATTACAAGACACTAGGAAGCTCAGAGGAACAGAGAATCTTGGGATGCTTGTTTACAGATCTTGCAGGTAACAGGACAGACATACTAGACACACATGTATCAGTCATGGCATATATTATAAGAGCAGGGGAGTTATGTTGGAGCTGTAACAAATCTTTGGTCAGGCCAAAGCCGGAGTACTGTGTGCAGTTCTACTCGACTGCAATGGGAAGGATGTGATGCACGGCAGAGGGTGTGGAGGTGATTCACCAAGATGTTGCCTGGGGTGGAGCATTTTAGCTATGAAGAGTGTGTGAATATGCTCAGAAACAAAATGAGAATTTGCTAGAAAAACTCAGCAGGTCTGGCAGCGTCTGTGGAAAGAAAGCAGAGTTAATGTTTTGAGTCCAGTGACCCTTCTTCAGAATTTATTGTGGCTCGTGTAAGTTTGGTATATATACTAAAGATGGGTGGAGAGAGAGGGAAGGATTAAATAATAGATAGAGATGGAGTTAGGAGAATGAGCAAAACGGTTAGGCAGACAAAGGAATGGGTCAAAGTCAACTTTGGAGAATAAATAGCTGCTAATGGGGACCATTAGTAGCTGTTAATGATTTGTAAGTGGGAACAGCCCAAGGCCTTGAGAATGAGGGTTGGGAGAAAGACATGGGAGAAGGTGCTTAGGCCATAAAATTATTAACTCAATACTGAGTCCTGAAGGTTGCTGGGTTCCCAAGTAGATAGTGAGATGCTGTTCTTCCAGCTTGTACTGAGCTTCACTAGAGTACTGTAGACAGGTTTATTGGCCAGGGAACACAACAAGTATGTTGAAATGGCCACCAGCCAGAAGCTCAAAATCATTTTTGCAGACACAGTGTAGGTATTCTGCAAAGCGGTCACAAGATTGTGCTTTGTCTCCCCAATGTAGAGGCAACCACATTGTAAGCAGTGGATATGTGTGAAGTGCAAGTGAATTGCTGCATGACCTGTAAGATGTGCTTGAGGTCTTTGATACTGAAGTGGGAGGAAGTAAATGGGAGGTATTACACCTTTTGCATTTGCATGGGAAGGTGTCATGGGCATGTGGGAGGTGGAGGAGGGATAGACCGAGGTGTACCAAAGGGAATTGATCCTGCAGAAGGCTGACAAGAGAGGGAAGGGGAATATGTGTCTAGTGATGGCATCCCACTGGAGGTTATGAAAATGGCAGCTAATGGTCCTTTGGATATAGATGCTCGTGGGATGGTGAATGAGGATGAGGATGAGGGGCCCTAATGCTGTTGTGGGAGGAAAGAGAAGGGCTGAGGACCGAAGTGCAGGAGGTGGGTCGAACATAGCTGAGGGTGCTGTCAACGATGATGCTGGGAACACCTCAGTTAAGGAAGAAGGTGGACATTTCAGAGGCCCCCTTGTCAAAGTTGTCATCATTGGAACAGATGGAGATGGAAAGCTTGGGGGAATGGAATGGAGTCTTTACAGGAAGCAGTGTGTGAGGATGTATAGTCAAGGTAACTGTGAGAGTCAATAGGTTCTTCGTGGATATTAGCTTCTCAGGAGCAGAGAATATTGAGGGGGAATCTGGTTGAGGTGTAGAAGATTATGAGGAAAATGGACAGGATGGACAGAAAGCAGCTTAGTTGAAAAATCAGTTCTGAGGGGACATAACTTTAAGGTGAAGGGCAGGATATGTAGAAAGAACTTTGGGAAAAATGTTTTCACCAGAAGGAGGAAGGAATCTGGAATACACTGACTGGGAAGATGTAGAGTTGGGGGACCTCAAAAATTTTAAAAGGTATGTGGGGATTAGCACTTCAAATTTCATAATGTGCAGGACTATTGGCCAAGTGCTGGAAAGTGGGATTAGTGTAGATAGATCAGCACAGCTTTAATGAGCTGAAGAACCTTTTGTGCTGTATGATTCTATGACTCAATGTCTCTATGAGTTTGAGAACCTCCGACATCAGTTCAGGATTTAAAACTATTTATTCTTTTGAAATAGTGAGTAAAAGAACATCTGAACTTCAGAGACAACCATGCAGACAACCAACCCTTAACGGCCAGGCCACACATGCCTGAACCTTAGAACAAAAGATTCTGAAACATCCAATGCTTTCTCCTTTTGACTTCAAGAATGACCCATTGGCCAAAGTTTTTTTTCCCCAGAAAATCAATCTCTGTCGAAAATCTCTTTTGTTTTCTTTTTTCTGTGTGTGTGGCTTGTGTTTTGGAGCATTTTATAGTGATGAGCAATTATATTTCTATATCAATGACTGTATGTGAACAAATTATTGCACCTTTATTGAATAGGTTTTGTATGGATAATAAACTCATAATTATCCTGATGAATAAACTTGGTTAATATATCTTCTTGTTTAAATCTGGCATAGGCAAGGAATTTATTGGTCATCATGGTAACTGAAAAAGGTATTTTCATTTTATGCTGCAATTTGTGGATTAATGGGACAAAAGCAATGATCTAATCCTGTACCTCTCATATCTCCTATGACCATACCATATCTATTCCATGCCCACCATATGCACAAACTCTGATCCAGGTAATACCATAGCGTGTCTTTGAAATGTTCATAAGAGGAAAACAAATAGCTATTCGCCATGCTCTTTGCCCTTCTTAACTTTTCATAATAACCAGACACAAGAAACACAGGTTCAATAGAGAAAACCTTCAAACCACTTCACGCCTCTTAATAAGCACAGTGGAGAAAAGAACTCTTTAAAATGATTATGTTGATTTGAATAAAGAACAACAGAGAATGAGTAATAGGTTAGTCTGGAGAAAGAAGAAAGCAGAATGACAGAAAGCTAATTAGGGATGTGAAAATGGAGAGCAAGAATTTCAAACATTTTTAAAAATGAAGAGAGTAAGTAAAATGAGTGTTGGTCTTTTAGAGAGTAAAAATGGGGAGTTAATAGCAGATGATAAGGATGAACAAATATTTTGCTTCTGCTTTCACAATAGAAAATACAAAAAATATTGCTATAAATGGAAGGGAGAGAGGAATTTAGTGAAATTATAGCGTCAAGAGAAGTGGTTCTGTGCATTCTGATGGAGCTGTGATTTGGAATTGCCAGTGTTGGACAACATTAAAAATCACACAACACCAGATTGTAGTTCAAGAGGTTTATGTGGAAGCACGAGCTTTCGAAGTGCTGCTTTTCCATCAGGTCATGATGTGGAGGTGTTGGACTGGAGTGGACAAAGTTAAAAATCACACAACACCAGGTTATAGTCCAACAGGTTTATTTGGAAACACTAGCTTTTGGAGTGCTTCTCCTTCATCAGGTGGTTCACCTATAACCTGGTGTTGTGTGATTTTTATCTTCATCAGGTGATTGTGGAGAAGAATCATAAGACACAGATTTTATTGCAGCAGGATTACAGTGTCATGGAATGTAATATTAAACAAATTTAGCTTATGTCTTTCATCTTTTAGGTAGTTTCGATTCCTTCACTTCCACTTTAGAAATAGAGTCAGTCTGACCTAACATTGGGACACAGACTTTAACTTCACACCTTCAATGCATCATCTGAGCTGAGATGACACCTATTATTAAAGCTATCTTGACAATGTAACTTTAAAAAAGTTCTGGGACTTACATATGAAGGAACCAAAACTAACATGATCATTCTAAAAGATGAAAGACTTAAGCTAAATTTGTTTAATATTACATTCCATGACACTGCAATCCTGTTGCTATAAAGTCTGTGTCTTATGATTCGGCTCCACAACCACCTGATGAAGAAGCAATGCTTCAAAATCTAGTGCCTCCAAATAAACCTGTTGGACTATAACCTGGTGTTGTGTGATTTTTGACTGTTTCCAAAGTGTGATTTATAGAATCTTACATAGATTTATGCAGTTTTTGAGCAAAATAAAATGTAATTCTGCAAGTACAAATTCACCCCATAAAACTTATATGTATGCGCATGCAGGGGAGACTGGGTGAGTGTGTGCATGTTTTGGGGGATGTGAGTGTCTGTGAGAGAGTGTGTGTATGTGTGTGAGTGTAATGGGGTATAAGTCTGTGAGAGGGTGCATGTGTGGGGGTGAGTGTGGAGGGTGGATATGTGAGCGTTGAGAGACAGCTTGTGTATGAGAGATGTCTGCATGAGCGTGTGGGTCTGTAGGAGTGTGTGCGTGTGTGTGCCGGTTGAGGCCATCCCCATGGATACTGATCTTGGCTATCAGCCTCTGCTCGGCCACTTTGCGTTGTTGCCTGTCCCAAAGTCCGCCTTGGACGATGATCCCCCAAAGGTCTGAGGCCGAATGTCTCGGATTGCTGAACTGTTCCCCACTGGGAGGGAACACTCCTGCCTGATGATTGTTGTACGGTGTCCATTCATCCATTGTCGTAGCGTCTGCTCAATCTTGCCAATGTACCATGCCTCAAGGCATCCTTGCCTGCAGCATATGAGATAGACAACGTTGGCTGAGTCCAATGAGTACCTGCCGCATACCTGATGGGTGGTGTTCCCACGTATAATGGTGGTAGCTGAGTCAACATTCTGACATGTCTTGCATTGTCTGCCGAGACAGGGTTGTATGGTGTTGTGGTGAAGGCCGGGCACTTTGCTGCCAACCAATAGTCCAACATTTTCAATGCACAGGTTTGAACAAGACTTCTTCTCTATGCAGGACTTCCAACCACCACTATACACCAGATAGATAGACAACATTTTCTATCAGCAAATTTCTTCCCAGCATCAAACTCACCATGGACTACTCTTTAGTATCTGTCTCATTCTTGGACACATGCATCTCCATCAAGGATGAGCACCTCAGCACCTCACTCTACCGCAAACCCACAGATAACCTCATGATGCAACACTTCCATAGCTTCCACCCTAAACATATTAAAACAACCATCACCTACAGACAAGCCCTACACAAACAGATGAAGAGGTCTGTGATGCACACTTAGGAGTACTCAAGTATGCCCTCATAAGAACGGGGTACTATGCTTAACTCATCGACTGTCAGTTCCGACGTGCCACAGAGAGGGACCATAATGATCTCCTTAGGAGACAAACACGAGCTGTAACTGACCGGGTCCCTTCATTGTCCAGTACTTCTCAGGAGCTGATAAACTACGCCATGTTCTTCACAGCCTGCAACACATTATCAATGAGGATGAGCACTTCGCCAAGACCTTTCACATGCCTCCACTTCTCGTCTTTAAACAACCACCAAACCTCAAGCAGATCATTGGAGCTGTGAGCTGACAAGTCTCAGTGTCCAAATGGACTTCACCCTCAGGTCTTTAAAGAAGTAGCTAGTGAGCTAGTGGATATATTGATGCTGATTTTCCCAAATACATTAGATACTGGAAAGGTTACTGCAGACTGGAAAGTAGCAAATAAGCCCCTCTATTCAAGAAGAGAGGGAGGGTACTATAAGCCACTTAGCTTAGCATCTAACATGATGAAGGTATTCAAATCGATCATTAAATGGATTATGGCTGCATACAGAAAAGCTCATGATAATCGGGAAAAGTCAGCAGGTTTTATTAAAGGAGAGTCATGTTTAACCAATTTATAGAAGTTCTTCGAGGGAGTAATATACACTATGGGTAAAGGGCAGATTGTCTACCATACTTGGATTTCCAGACAGTATTTGATAAGATGCCAAATTCAAAGGCTGTTGCAAAACTAAAATCTCATGGTATGGATGGGGGAGCAAAATTAATATGAATAGCAGAATGGGTGGCTGGCAGAAAACAGAGAGTATACATAAATGGGTCTTTGATTGGCAGGATGTGACATTCATAATCCCACAGGAGTCCATACTGGAGCCTCAACTTTTTCCCCAATTACATCAATGTCTCAGATAAGGAAAGTGAATGCATGGTTAGCTAAATGTGCTGTGAAGGGGGCATAAGGAGATTGCAGTTAGATATAAATAGGTTGAACAACTGGGCAAAGATCTGGCAGATGGAACAAAATGTAGGAAAATTTGAAGTTATTCACTTTTGCAGGAAGAATAAAAGAAAGCAGAGGATAATTTAAATGGAATAAGTGCAGAATTCCAAGATGCAGCAGGATCCATGTATCCTGATGCTTGAATCACAAAAGACTAGTATGCAGGTACAACATGTAATCAAGAAGACTAATGGGAAACTATCCTTTATTCAGAGAGAACTGAACATAAAAGTGAGGATGTTATGCTTCAGTTATACAGAGCATTAGCGAGAACATATTGTGAATACTGTGTGCCATTTTGATCTTATTTAAGGAAGGATATAAATGCATTGAAGGCAGTTGGGAGAACATTTACTGGATTGAAAAACATGAGAATGAGTGGGTTACCTCATGAAAACAGGTTCCATTGAATTTTCGCTGAAAATGTGTTGCTGGAAAAGCGCAGCAGGTCAGGCAGCATCCAAGGAACAGGAGAATCGACGTTTCGGGCATAAGCCCTTCCTCAGCATTCCTGAGGAAGGGCTTATGCCCGAAACATCGATTCTCCTGTACCTTGGATGCTGCCTGACCTGCTGCGCTTTTCCAGCAACACATTTTCAGCTCTGATCTCCAGCATCTGCAGTCCTCACTTTCTCCTCCATTGAATTTTAGAAGAGTGACTTGCTTGAAGTAGATAAGATGCCAACTGGTCTTGACAAGGTAGACATGGAGGTAATGTTTCTCCTTGTGGTGAATCCAGAACTAGGGGGTATTGTTTTAAAGTTAAGAGTCACCCTTTTTGGACAGAAATGAGAATTTATTTTTCTCTTAAAAGAATTGTCTGCCTCAGTGGGCATTGCAGGCATGGTCATTAAATCTTTTAAAGGGAAAGGGAATGAATGTTATCAAGGTTAGATGGTAATGTGGAATGCAAAGCGCAACCACATCAGCACATTAGCCAGGAGTGATGGAGAAAGCTTGAGAGGCTGAAAAGTATACTTCAATCCTTTTTTGTATGTTCATATGTAGGCTATTACAAAGTAATTAAACTTTCAGTCTTACAAAACTAGCAATGAAGCAAATATATCTCTACAAGGCAAGGTCCATTATTTGTTCTTGGAGTTCAGCCAAACATTCAAAATAAGGCTATTTGGCTAGCCAGTTTTCTGTTGATACATTGAATTTGGTTGAATTTTCCTAAGAGGGACTTCTACTGCTTGTGCTTTATTATCTATTTCTGATGATGTAAGAAGGACAATGTTTTTCAAAGTGATTGTTCTTTTTTCTGACCTGAGAGTACAGATCTCCAATGAGTTGCATGTTTTCTGAGGTGCAATAAACAATGAGAACAAAATGGACCAAATTCCTTGAAAATAGTGGGGCGCAGCTCTCAAATTCTGTAGTAGAACCAGTAAGTATACAAATGCTACATTTGGGTCCGCTACCAACATCCTTACCTTGCAGTTGGAAAAAAGTTCTGGAGCAGAAATGGGGTAGAGTTTCCAGTTTTGGATAACGCCCTCCACCCCAATATCAGCATATAAGGAGGTATAAAGCCTGCACTTGTATCTTTTGAACAATTACAATATTTTTAAGGTCCTATTGTGACCAACTTTAAATCATTGCCAATGATTTGTACAGAAAGGAAAACAACAGGACAATTACAGGGGAGAGCAGGCATGAAGAGCCTAATGGCCTATTCCTACTCTGGGATGGGAGAATCTCTCATCTCTCTGGCCAGGATTATGTTTGTTTCTCATCTACAGTTGCCCTTTACCTCAGTTGCTTGTGAGGCCATTTCAGATGGAAGTTAGGAGTCAATCATATTACAATGAGCCTAGAGTCACATGGAGGTCAGACCCAATAAAGATTAACTTCCCTCCCTATAGTTGTAATTTTTAACAAAATTGGTATGCTCATCATCACTGAGATATGCTGAATAATGCAAATTCTTGTTAATTGATTCTAAGTTCCACCTGCAGCAATGTAGACTGTGTCAGCCTGGGCCTCTGTGTCACGAGTGCAGTAACGTGCACAGTACCAACATGAATTATATGTTGAAGGCTGTGATAGAGGAGAGAAGTTGAAAATCATGTTGGAGGGCATGGAAGGAGCAATATGTGATGCTGATGAGAGATGGAGAGATGAAGAATTGTACTCACTGGTGTGGCTCTTGTGAAAATACTAAACCTCTATATTTGAATTATGCTCATGGCAGTGGGGGTTGGGGGAGGGGATGGGGAAGTGGGTGTGGTGGGGTGTTGTGAAGCTGCTAGCAATGACATTTTCACACCAGTGTAAAACTTCACATTTCATCACATTGTACTGCGTCTGCCATGTGTTCCCCACTGAATCAATTTTTCTAAATCACCTTGCATCTTCCTCACGGTTCATAATTCTGTCCAGTTTTCTTGTCACTAGCAAATGTAGAAATGTTGTGCTTGGTTTCCTCATCCAAATCATTTAAATATTTTGAATAGCTGGGCCCAAGCACAGACCCTGCAGTACCTCACTAATCACTGTCTGCCACTCTCAAGAAAAGACCCATTTATTCCTACTCTTTGTTTCCTGAATGCTAACCGATTCTTGATCCAATCACACATTACTGCCTATTCCATATCCTTTAATTTTGCCTTATATGACGGACCTCATCAAAAGCCTTCTAAAAATTCAAATACACCACATCCATTTGTTCTCCCTTATCTATTCTACTAGTCACATCCTCAACAAACTCCAATACATTTGTTAAGTATGTCTTTCATAAACCCATGCTAGCTCTGTCCAATCCCACTAATGCTTTCCAAATGTTCTGCTCCCGTGTCTTTAAGAACAGTCTCTGGCATTTTCCCCACTACTGATGTTAGGTTATCTAGCCTGTAAGTCTCTGTGTGTTTCTCTCCCTTTTTAACTAGTGGGATTACATTTGTCATCCTTCATTCTCTAGGAACTTCTCCAGAGTTAGAATAAAGAACATAGCACATTACAGCGCAGTACAGGCTCTTCGGCCCTCAATGTTGCGCCAACCTGCAGAACCGATCTGAAGCCCATCTAATCTACACTATGCCATTCTCGTCCATATGCCTATCCAATGACCATTTAAATGCCCTTAAGCAAGTCTACTGCTGTTGCACCATTGAATTATATCATTGAATTTCTGAACCTTGATTTGTCTTAACCCACTGTCTCTCTTTAACTAGTTGAAAGTAACGTGCAAGCAGTCGGACTAATTCACTATCCTTCACTGGGCAGTAATCTCTCCCACACTCTGTGTACTCCAAACAGTGCTCCCTCACTTAATAGTTTTTTGACATATTATGCTATAATAACAAAATGTGATAAAAAGCTAAGTGTTTCACTGAACTAAATGTTAGACTGTTTTCCAGCAGCACAGCTCACTGCAGTGAATTGCCTAAAACCCACCAAAATACTTGCTTAACTGTAATAACCTAAGACATACAGTCTCATTACCGTTAGGTTTGACTAAAGAACTATCATTCCTGATGCTGTGTCACAGGATAATAAAGTTCTTCTCAAATAAATACCAAATAAAATCTGAATTAAACACATCTGCATCTCAACCTAAACTGGACTATACATTAAAACCATTCAGCTCAAATTGTGAAGACCTTTATGCAAATTAGCAAATTTTCACCGCAATTTGCTGATTGTTCATTCTTTAAATATTGTTAGTGCAGTTGTAAATACAAAGCATGTTTTTGAAAAAGTAAATGTGCTCCTTAAATCTCCTCAGCAAAGCATTTTAGGTGACATTTATTTTAATCTATGGATGCTTTTCTCCACTTTAGTCAATAGAACTGAAACAATCAAATTTATACTGTCGCGCTGTAATCTTGATTCAAGGAAAGGGTGATGCTTTAAAAAGGTAGTGCCTCCAGCTCCATGGATAATAACAGTATATAACCAATCAAGACTGAGCCTCAATTCATTTTGACAGGTATTGCTTGCTTTAGAAATGAACCAGCAAAGAGAATAAATGAACAATTTTGTCAGATAAAGCTGCTATAGGTTATAATGTGAAGAAAGGTATATGCAGAGAGAAATAAATTGCCTCACAAGCAGTATTATTTCTCTTTACATTGTTAATGAGTTTCTGCACTTGGCATGCATGCCAATGGTCTGGAACACAGTGTTTGCTGGAAGACAAGGATTAGTTGGATGTTCAATGTTTTGTTTCTGTTTTCTGTTTCAAATTCTCAAAATACTAAGAATAGCTGCTAAGACTAGCCATCTTTTAAAATAACACAATTTCATTGTCAGTCTATTCACTAAAAGCAATACCCTGAAAATATAGAACTGGACAGCACAAAAGGAGGCTATTTAGCCCTTCAAAGCCACATTAACACATTTGAAGGTCATACACTTAGATTCATTGCCCTGCTCTATCCCCATTCTGGTGTCATTTGCCTCTTAAATTTTCAGAGTAATAGTCTTTGAGAATTTAGTTGGATTAATATTAACCCAGGGACAGAAATAAGGTCTGCAAGTTACAAAACTGCAGCAATGAGAATACACCATTAAAACTGGCCAACTAACAGTTGTTTAGATCAATCCTCTCTCTTCCTTGGTTGATGTTGCACTGCTGATATGACACTCATCCACACGATGGAACATTCCCCACTTGCCTGGATAAGTGCAGCTCCAAATATATCTAAGAAACTTGACAGCAGCCAGGACAAAGCAGGCTACTTGAGTGGCACCACATCCACGAGCATCCACCCCCTCCACCACTGATGCTCAGTAGCTGTAATGTGTGCTATCTGCAAGATGCACTGTAGAAATATGTCAAAAAATCCTTTAAGAGAACGTTCGAAGTCCACAACCACTTCCATTTCGAAGGACAAGAGAAGCAAATAGATAGGAACACCATGACCTGCAAGTTCCACTCAAAGCCACTCACAGCCTGACTCGGAAATATACCACTGTTTCTTCAGTGTCGCTGGGGTCAAAATCCAAGAATTCCCTCCCTACGACATTGTGGGTCAACCTACAGCACATGGAATGCAGGAGTTCAAAAATGCAGCTCACAACCAGGGTGGCTCAGTGGTTAGCACTGCTGCCGCACAGTGCCAGGGACCTGGGTTCGATTCCAGCCTCGGGCAACCGTCTGTGTGGAATTTGCACATTCGCCCTATGTCTGTGTGGGTTTCCTCCCAGAGTCCAAAGATGTTCAAGGTTAGATGGATTGGCCAAGCAAAATTGCCCATAGTATTCAGGGATGTATAGGTTTGGTGTATTCGTCAGGGGTAAATGTAGAGTAATAGGGTAGGGAGTGAGTTACTCTTCGAAGGGTTGATGTGGACTTGTTGGCCTATTTCCACACTGTAGGAATTCTACAATATGATTTTCCTAAGGGTAACTAGGAATGGACAATAAATGTAGCCCCAGCCGGTGATGCCCACATCCCACAAGAGATGAAAAAAGTTTAATGTCCACTACTTAAAGTCTCAGCTAATGACTACAAGGGAGGCTGAGGACGGTATAGGTGATGAGAAATAGGGAGATACCTGACGTATGAAAAATCTAAAATTTATTTCACGGACTTAAACTGCTGCTGGCCCCATGAGGCAAGTTTGAAAAAAAAACCTAGAAAATACACCTCTATTGTGAGCCACAAGCCTCATCTGTTGGTAAAATTATAACTGCTGCCCACCACCCACCACCCAAGTCCGAACGTTAAAATCACAATAAAGACTCAATGACATAGTCATAGTTCATTCTTAACATTACAAAGAACCCCACAACTTACATATGGGAATTTTTGTGCCTTCTCAGAAGTGTAGATTAAAATTACATACTGTCTGAAGGGAGCAGACATGAGGAGGTATTTTCCAGCCTATTTTAAGATAGCCTGCCAGCCAGCTTTCACCAGGTGGGCAGGACCAAAATTGCTTCATTTATCTTCTGAACAGGAATGGATCATTTTTTTCACATATCCCCCAGCAGTGCTATACAGCCAGGTGGCAAACTGTTTCAAAGTCCCATTCGCTTTCCTACTCAATGCTGTGGTAATGAAAAGTCTGCCTGGAGGCATAAACAGGAGAATTTAGCAAAACAGTCACAAACAGCAATCAGCCAATTGATTGCTGAAATTGAATATATCCTTGTGTTTTTTTCCAGCAGCTGACTGCCTCTTTACTGAGTCATAGAGTCATAGCGACGTACAGCACGGAAACAGACCCTTCGGTCCATCCCGTCCACGCCGACCAGATATCCCAACCCAATCTAGTCCCACCTGCCAGCACCCAGCCCATATCCCTCCAAACCCTTCCTATTCATATACCCATCCAAATGCCTCTTAAATGTTGCAATTGTACTAGCCTCCACCACATCCTCTGGCAGCTCATTCCATACACGTACCACCCTCTGTGTGAAAAAGTTGCCCCTTAGGTCTCTTTTATATCTTTCCCCTCTCACCCTAAACCTATGCCCTCTAGTTCTGGACTCCCCGACCCCAGGGAAAAGACTTTGCCTATTTACCCT
>NC_057714.1:82261469-82282077 GCF_004010195.1 Chiloscyllium plagiosum
AACCCTCCACCACCACCCTCTGTCTTCTACCTTTGAGCCAGTTCTGTATCCACATGGCTAGTTCTCCCTGTATTCCATGAGATCTAACCTTGCTAATCAGTCTCCCATGGGGAACTTTGTTGAACACCTTACTGAAGTCCATATAGATCACATCTACTGCTCTGCCTTCATCAATCTTCTTTGTTACTTCTTCAAAAAACTCAATCACGTTTGTGAGACATGATTTCCCATCGCACAAAGCCGTATTGACTATCCCGAATCACTCCTTGCCTTTCCAAATACATGTACATCCTGTTCCTCAGGATTCCCTCCAACAACTTGTCCACCACCGAGTTCAGGCTCACTGGTCTATAGTTCCCTGGCTTACCGCCCTTCTTAAACAGTGGCACCACGTTTCAGGCAAAAGCCGTTCATTAGCCCTTCCTGATGAAGGGCCTTTGCCTGAAACATCTATTTTCCTGCTCCTCGGACACTGCCTGACCTGCTGTGCTTTTCCAGCACCACTCTAATCCTGATTCTAATCTCCAGCATCTGCAGTACCCACTTCCACCTTGCCTCTCTACTGAGCACACGCTCACTAATTTATAAAAGTCAGATCCTTTTACTTATACTTTATTGAATAGTTTGCATATTAAAGCTTCAAAATATAATTTTATGTTATTCATTCTGAGGTTTTGGGCATCGCTGACTCGGGGTCACTATTTAAGAATCAGGGCTCACTTATTTAAGACTGATGAGGAGAAAGTTGTTCTAAAACAAGGTCACAAGGCTTTGAAACTCTCTTCCAAAAATGTTGTGGAAACAGACTATGAATATTTTTAAGGCAGAAGTAGTTACATTCTTTAGTAAGTAAGAGAGTGAAGGGGATATGAGGAGTAATCAGATCAGCCACAAACTTACTGAATGGTGGAGCGGACTCAAAATGTTGATCACTTTACACTTGCTCAAAATATGTATGTTCATATACTGATCACATAACACTGAGGACAGATGTCAATTTGGCTCTATGTCAACAAATTTTCATTTGTCAAAGATCATAAGTCATAGGAGTAGAATTAGGCCAGTCATCCCAACGAGTCTGCTCCGCCAAACAATGAGATTGTGGCTGAACCGATAATCTGCCTTCCCACCTTTACTGTCACTAGGACAGAATCCTGGAATTCCCTCCCTAATGGCATTATGGGCCTACAACCAGCATGTAGACTGCCTCGGTTCAAGAAAGCAGCTCACCACCACCTTCTCAAGAGCAATAGGGATGGGCAATAATACTGGCCCAGCCAGCGACAAACAGATCCCACAAATGAAAGAAAAATACAAACTGTGTACTCAGGGACACACACCCAGCTCGTGGATTAGCCCGGTTGCTCTCACCGTACTCACTCCATCTGAACCTACCTGGATTGTCACAGCATCCCACCCCAGAGTCACAGAATCATACAACACGGAGACAGACCCTTTGGTCCAACTCATCCATGCCAATAGTGTTTCCCAAAGCAAAACTCATCCCATTTGCCTGTGTTTGGCCCATATCCCTCTAAATCTTCCTTATTTGTCTACCTGTCCAAATGTCTTTTAAATGTTGTTACTATACTTGCATTTGCTACTTCCATTGGCAGTTCATCCCACATACGAACCATCCCAGTGTGAAAACATTGCCCCTCATGTCCCTTTTAAATCTTTCTCCTCTGACCTTAAAGAAATGCTTCCTGGCTTTGAACTACCCTACCCTAGGGAGAAGACCTTTGTTATTCACTTTATCTATGCCCCTCATCATTTTATAAACTTCTGTAAGGTCATCCTTCAACTCCATCGCTCCAGTGAAAAAGGTTCCAGCCTTTCCAGCCTCTCCTTATAGTTCAAACCCTCCAGTACCAGCAACATCCTAATAAATCTTTTCTGAACCCTCTCCAATTTAATAATATCCTGTGGCCTGACAGTACTGCTATCTTGCCATGCCATTTAGTCTAGATACAAAGCCAGGAAGTTTCTCATGGTTGTTACGAGGCTTCTGTTAAAACAAAAAAAGCCTTTACAGAGAGGTTCCTGGTGCACTTAGTCAAAGATAGCCTCTGGTACCATCTGGGCCCTCCTAAAGGTAGTCAGAGTCAGGATGCTCTTTTTATAAGAGGTGAGGAGCCAAATGAGGAACACAACATCACCCGTCTAGACTTTTACTAACCTATGTGGCTGATTTTCCCCTGAAATGAGACTGAGATACATATTATGGGAAATGAAAGTGGCTCGGCTATTACTGTTGGTGCAAGTGTAGAAGTTTCCTAAATGAGTGAGTGGGCAGCACAGAGAGCAGGAAAATCATCGATTTGTCTGCTCCTCGGATGCTGCCTGAGCTGCTGTGTTTTTCCGGCATCACACTTTTGACTCTAACCTCCAGCATCTGCAGTACTCACTTTTGTCTAGCACAGAGAACATATATGGTTAATAGTGTTGGGATTTGTGATGGGTGATACCACGTGAGGAATCTGTTGCAGGCAAAAGTTAATGTGGTAGACCATAAGCTTTGGTGGGAGGAGAGTAGAATAGCAGAATTTGAATGAGCATTTAGGTACCAGAGAGAAGATATTGGAAGTGACCCTGGTAGATTGGATAAGGATATTGGCCTGCTTCCTGTAGTGCTGGGCATTCATGCAGACAATTTGAAATTGCTTTAACCCAAGCCTCTGACCAGGCTGGCATTATTTGATGTTCTGGTGTCTCCACTGCTGGCCCAGTGGGAGGAGGAGGTTTTGCATCATCGCCATCCTCTACAGCTCGAGTCTCAGGAACATGAAGGCAGACTGGACCACTAATTTCCTTATGTCTGCCATGTCACAGGCAATTATCAGGATCTGTACAGGGCTGCTCTGCACTGACAGTGCTTGGCTGGTTGCACATTATATTTTTAAAGATGGTGCAAGTGCAACGGCTGCCAGTGAATTCTGCTGAATGGCAAGTTGTTACTGAAATGGCATGTGGTAAGGTAGGGCAGAAATCAGACTAGAGAGACAGCATGGGGCAGAGTATGTAGTTCATAAGGTAACTTTGGTAAAATACGGTATAGAACTCTTGCTCGGCCCAACAGCAAAAATCCCTCCGAGAAACTGGTGCACCTCAGCACTATGATTAAATGATCCCTCATGCAAGAAATTCAGATAAGCATGAGTTTAATTGGAGTACATGCTTTCCTAACTCTACATACCAACAGAAAATTAATGGTCCTGTATTGGAGATGAGCTTATTTCAAGTCCATTATTACTATCAGATGAAATAAAGGAACTGTGTAATTCCTGTCCCTCCAAATGTCCTCTTTCTTCTTGCACTGAGACAGCTAACTCCACTTGCAGCTTGCCTGTGAATCTGAGAGCAGGAAATCACAGTACAGAAATCAAGGAAGTGAATTTGTCCTATTGCCCTCAAGCAATATGAATTGACGTTCCAACCACTGTGTCCTCGTTCATGAATGAATTGAATTAAAGAAAGATGTATTTATTGCCACTTGCGTTTTACATGATTAATACAGTTAAATACAGTGAAAAGCTTCAACAGTCGCCAAAATCTGGAGCTACTTTGAATAGTTTAAGAATAAAAAGAATACAAGATGTAACTGAAAGAGTGTCCTGAACTCTGAGCCAGCTCAGCATTAACACTTGCACTGACACCCTTTGATTATACCATTCTCAGAGATATACAATCATTTCACGTGTTGAAATTCAAATTTGTGATTATTTTCCCTTCAATTTTATTAAGCAGTTCTTTTCCAAGTGCCTATGCAAATTTAAACTTCATTAAAAATCATTACTTTGCTTCTTTTTGTAAACATGAAGGAGCATTAGCTTGCTTTTCATGTTGAAGGGTCAGGCTTTATTTGCAAAAGTAAAAAAATCCATAACTTAAAAATCATTAATTCCTGGTAGAAGTGTGATGTATTTTGTTTCCTGAAGAAAGGAGAAATTTTAGAACTGTTAGGAATTAGATGATCTCACTTTGAGGGTTTTAGTGTGAAATCTCAAGATCGGAAGTGTTTGGTTGGAACCCAAAAAGGATTATTTGGAGCTGAGAAAGTCTAAGCTTAGTTGTGTCACTAGTGAAGAAAGAGGCAATGAAACTTTCAAGATTGAGAGTTGAAAGAAACTCAATCCTATAGATTTGATACAGAAAGGAATTAATTCTTCCTGTTGTTTGAGGACTGTGATGCAGTAGATAGATGGAATTATATTTTTACTGTGTTTTGAAATCTTTCATATTGAGTTATATGCAAAATAGCTTGGCTTATTCTACTTTATTTTCAGATTATGCCTGAAGTTCAAAGTCACTCCATTCCTTCTCTGCTTTTTCTTCTGCAGCTGAATTTCTGTTCCTCCTCTGGGGGGTATATCTCTGCTATGCAGTACGGACAGTCCCATCAGCATTTCATGAACCACGCTATATGGCTGTAGCTGTCCATAATGAACTCATTATATCTGCTGTATTCCATACCATCAGGTAAGAAGACTGCTAGCTCTTAAAGCTAATTTCTAAAAGCTACATGGAGAGTTGTGGGGGGAGAGATGTGGAGGTGAGGACCGGGGATGTACTTTTTAATTCCTTTTTTCAAAATGATTGGAGTGAGAGGAAAATTCTTGCAAAAGTGCTTCATATATTTACCCAATTCATGCCACACAAATGCTTTATCTGTAATGCCTTTTTCATTCTGGTTCCTTCTGTTTTTTTGACTAACCTTCCTTACACAAGGTAGCTTTGAGCTGTAGTGCAGTCAACTAATGTACCAATGGTCTATTGATATTAGCAGTAACATATCTTGAGGACTGCCACTGAAGATCAGAAGTGTGAGACTTTACAGCACAGGCTGTGATGACCCTGATTTCATGCACTGGTCACAGCCAGAACTCCTCCTTGTGGCATGTGGCCTGGTTTTATGAAGATTCCCTGCACAAATATTACAAGCAACCATGTGCACACTCATCTGATTTCATTTTGAAATTTATCTGTGGGAAGTGGATGTTGCTAGTAAGGCCAAAATGGATTGCCTACTTGCCCAGAGGGCAGTAAAGATTCAAGATTGCTAAATCTTTAGATATTAAAGGCATCAGAGGGTCTAGGGAGATTGTAGGAATACAGCACTGAATTGTAGGATCAGCCATGATCATGTTGAATGGAAGAGAAGGCTCAAAATGCCAAATTGTCTATCCTAGATTCTATATTTTAACCATATTATGGGTCTGGAATGTAAACCAGACCTGCTAAGATTGATAGATTTCCTTCCCTAAAGTGTATTAGGGAACTAGTTGGGCTTTGTTTTAACAACAGAGGTTGCATGAAGATCATCAGGTTAGTTTTGTTTTTTTCAGACATTTTAAAATTCAAATTACATCATCATTTGAACCATATCCCCAGGTGTTAGACTCAGCTTCTGGATTACCTAGTGACATTATCACTAGGCCACCATGCCCCTGCTTGTAACTAATTAATTTTTAAAATTATAACTTATGATTAGTTGCTTTGGTGATAACAGTGGGGAATTCGTATTGCACTGGTAGCTATATAGAGCAACATCATGAAAAGGACTAAATAAATGTAGCCAGAACAATTCCTTTCTCACTGTTAGCTTTTTCCATGTTGATTGTCCACAGTAGTGTTATGAGACTAGTCATCAGTAAAGCTGTAATGTACACTGAGTGCTATGGGGAGGAACACATATGCTTGAATGTAAGCTTCCTTTAATCCACTAATTTAATGAAGCTTTTAATGTGCTTACTTTCTTTGCTCTAAACATATTACCAAAGTCATCTACTGAAGAATTTCGTTCTGATGCCTTCATTATTAACACAGTGTGGTGTCACTTCAATCTCTGATGTTCTCTAGTTCTTTCTAAAGTGTCCAATCTAATTGAGAATTGTGCAAAAATAACAGCAGCACTAACCGCAAATTATAGAAGACCTGTTGTATCAAACCTCTGTTTGAAGCAGTGAAATAAATGCTTACCCAAAACATAAATTGCTGGAGAAACTCAGCATGTCTGGCAGCATCTGTGGAGAGAAAGCAGAGTTAACATTTTGAGTCACTGACCCTTCTTCGGAGATGATGGTAGCCAGGAAAAGATGGTATATAGCTGAAGAAGGGTGATGGGAAGAATGGAAAGGAATAAGCAGTTAGGCAGAGATGGAGTCCAGAATGGAGAACAACAGTTAGGCAAAGGGATAGATGATAGTATGCTGCTAAGAAAGAAAAGCTGATAATGGAGACCATAAATAGGCAAAAATGGAATGGCTACGCTGTAAGCAGCTTGTCATGACAAGTTATGGGGGTGGGTAAAGGACATAGAAGAAGGTGTTCAGGTACTAAAATTATTGAACTCAGAATTGAGTCCTGAAGGCTTCAAGGTCTCAAACAGAAAATAAAACGCATATGCAGTTCTTTGTTTCATTATAGAAAATACAACTTTCGTTTCTGCAGGTTTTTCAGGAACACATTCAGAGGAGAAACAAAACAAAATCACCTTTTATTTTGGCTTCAAACTGAATGACCCTGGAATTTTGTTAGGGATGAAATTATGAGTGATCACTTGGTCAAGCAGAATATTCTGTTCACTTCTTTGAACGATGATAGCACTATTTTAATCTTTGGTTTATTATAAAATTGTCTCCCTTAAATTTAACCCTGCATGGCACATCCTACTGCAGTGAAACACTATCATTTTTAAGGCGCAATTTCTTTGTGTTGTACACTGAAATGACAATAATAATTGGAATCCACCATGTGAACAAATATTTGTGTGACACTGAAATAACCACATACCTAAATGTAAACTGTTTAATCCCTGTTTTCTAGTTCGATAATTACTATTACACGTTTGGGTAATCCAAGTCTAATCACCTGCTGCTATAATACAGTATGTGTTGCACCTTAGCACATGTACATTAGCTCCAATACCACTTTCCGTGCATGCATGTGAGCTGTGTAATTCATGAATTTTGCACATGCTTCTTCAGTTCAACAAGCCCAGAGTTGCAAATATAAAGCTTTTAGCTCCTGACAGATTGCAGGATTAGAGCTGTTACAATATTGTAGGGAAAAAAAATATGCAGACATTGATTCTTTCCACTTTATTCAAATATAGTTAATCTGTTTTCACTGGCTGTTTAAATTTTCTGTTCAGGATTTTGTCAGTGCAATTTAATAGTTGAATAAAATAACATTGCCTCATCTGAATTGCAATTACTTTTACAGCTGACTATATATATAATGTCTAAAAAGGTTCTTCCCCCCACAGAATTCTACCAGCGAGGAGCTGGTGCAAGAAATCTAATTTTACTCATCATTTTCCTTTGAATCTGGCACAGAAGCTTTTAGAAATGATTAAAGCTGAAACTAAATCTAAGGTTAAAATGACACATTGTGGAATGCAACTCAAGAATGGCAACCACAACTTGCAGTTATATTGCACATCTAATGTGAAAAGCATCCCAAGGTGCTTGTGGGAATGTAATCAGACAAAAATTGACACTGAAGCAAAGAAGGGGAGATTATGAAAAGTGACTAAAAGCTTAGTAAAAGATTTAGGTTTTGAGGAGGTTTTGAAGGAAGGAATGACAGACTGAAGGATGTTTATAGGGTCTGGCTGACAGTATCCCAGGTAATGGGAAAATTGGTATCATGGACCTGAACAGCTCCAATTTCTAAGGACATAAAATGTGCAATTAAAATGTTCTTTCCCTTCATTTTTGACAATGTAATTCCACTACTCCACCTACACCAACCCCACAGCCTTCCATTGTTTTTCATTCCACAATCCTGACTCTTTAAGAAGCTTTGTGTCACCTATATCACCATTTCCACACCTTCCTTACCTTTTTCATTCTTTTCAATGTTAGCAGTGTCCTCCGAGCAGGGATTCAGTATTCGGCCCCTCAGCTTGAGTTTTTGAATATAAATAACCCACACACTCTCATTGGCAGCAGGATTTAAGGGCACCATTATGGCACAGTGGTAGTGTCCCAATCCCTGGGCTGGGAAAGCCTGGGTTCAAGTCCCAAATACTCCAGAGATATATAATAACATCTCTCAACAGGTCAACCAGACAAAAAAATAGGTTGAACAGCAAATCATGGCATAAGTTAACAAAAGTTATATTTCCAATTGAAGCAAAATTGATAATATAATCAAGAAACATGGAATGACGTTTTACAGTCTAATTCTTGATTTCAATCATTTCATGTCTCCGATGTGGGGGAGAGAAGCCCTCCCCTTTAAGAAGGAACATTAGATTTCCTGTCCTGTTCCTGATCAGTGAACTCATATAATATTCATATCACATGTAACTAGTCAATCCCAATTTATTTCTCCCCCTCCAATACAGCATCGCAGAAATTAACGCAAGTGGCTTGTCATGTTTCATGAATGGGCAAAGGACTTGATTTATACACAGCTGACTCAAAGGATAAGGCCGAGTGAAAGTTATCCCTATTTGCTTTCCAAATTCCAATTATTTAACTGTACAAGGAAAACATGTTCTCTACGTGCGGTGCACAATAAAATTAAAAGTCTGTTAATAAAGAAAGTGCAATGGTTTTGCTACACAAAAACTTATGACTCGTTCTCATAACTGCCAACCACCTCACCAGAAACAGAAGAAGAAAATGATAATGAGGTCCTATTGTTAAATTAGTCTGGACATTCGCATCCTTGGAATATCTGGGGTTCCCATTCCTACTATTGTGCTTCTCTCACTCTCTCCCTGGGGGTTTTCAGGGCTAGTGTCCCTAATTCTCATTAAGGTATATGCAAAATCCATCATTCTAAATGAAGCTGTGAATAAAAATTACATAAATTAGATATGTTTGCTTGTATCTGATGATGCTGCTAGATATTTCTGTGAAAACCTCCCAGTTATAATATGACACCGTCAGTGTGAAACTTCAAAACAGAGTGATTAGGAGTATGCAGAGTGAGATGGCTGCAAACATATTAGTAAGCCAAGCACTTGTAATTCTACCTGCATTGCAATTTTTTACATCCAACATTAGAGTTGTCCCAGCACATCTCTAAGTCTTTAGCTGGAGCTATACAATATTATGATAATGTGTTGACACTCAAGTGTTGCATGTAATTCACCCACTTCAACCACTTGAACATAAGAACATAAGAACTAACAACAAGAGTAGGCCATCTGGCCCTTTGGCCTTGCTCCGCCATTCAATTAGATCATGGCTGATCTTTTTATGGACTCAGCTCCACTTACCCGCCCTCTCACCATAACCCTTAATTCCTTTATTGTTCAAAAAAATCTACTTTAGCTTTAAAAATGCTTACGGAAATAGTGTCAACTACTTTGCTGGGCAGGGACTTCCATAGATTCACAACCCTCTGGGTGAAGAAGTTCCTTCTCAATTCAGTCCTAAACCTACTCCCTCTAATCTTGATGCTACACCATCTTGTCCAGGCTTCGCCTGCTAATGGAAACATCATCTCCAATTCTATCTTATCTATTCCCTTCAAAATGTTATATGTTTCTATAAGATCCCCCCTCATTTTTCTGAATTCCAATGAATATAATCCTAGTCTACACAGCCTCTCCTCATAAGCCAACCCCCTCAACTCCTGAATCAGCCTAGGGAACCTCCTTTGCACTCTTTCTAGTGCCAGTGCATTCTTTCTTAAGTAGGGAGACCAAAACTGCACACAGTACTCCATGTGTGGCCTCACCAGCACCCTGTACAGCTGCAACATCATCTCTCTGCTTTTAAACTCAATCCCTTTAGCAATAAAGGACAAAATTCTATTTGACTTCCTAATTATATATTATACGTACAGACCAACCCTCTGCGATTCATGCACAAGGACACCCAGGTCTCTCTGCATAGCAGCATTTTGCAACTTTTTACCATTCAAACAATAGTCCTTTTTACTGTTACTCCTACCAAAATGTACGACTTCACATTTATTAACATTGTATTCCATCTGCCAGACCTTTGTCTACTTACTCAATGTATCCTCTGCAAGGTTTCACAGTCCTCTGCACACTTTGCTCTGCCACTCATCTTAGTGTCATCTGCAAACTGACACTCTACACATGGTCCCCAACTCCAAATCATCTATATAAATTGTAAATAATTGCAGTCCCAACTGCAATCCCTGAGGTACATCACTAATTATTGATTACCACCCAGAATAGCACTTACTTATCCCCACATTTTGTTTCCTGTTAGTCAGCCAATCCTCTAATACTTTACCTATAGCACCATGCATCTTTATCTTATGCAGCAGCCTCTTATGCAGCACCTTGTTGAAGGCCTTTTGGAAATCTAGGTACACTACATCCACTGGGTCCCCATTGTCCACTTTGCTTGTAATGTCTTCATAGAATTCGAAAAGATTTGTCAAGCATGACCTGTCCTTAATGAACCCATGCTGCATCTGCCCAATGGGACAATTTCTATTGTGATATCTTGCCAGATCTCCCTTGATAATACATTCAAGCATCTTCCCCATTACAGAGGTTAAACATACCGATCCATAAATCCCCATCTTTTGTCTACCTCCCTTTTCAAACAGTGGTGTCACATTTGCTGTTTTCCAATCTGCTGGAACTATCCCAGAGTCCAGCAAAGTTTGGAAAACCACCGCCAGTGTACCTGCTATTTCTCCCACCATCTCTTTTACCACCCTGGGATGCATCAGGGCCAGGAGACTTGTCTATCCTTAGCTCCATTAGCTTGCCCAACACTACCTCTTCCATAATAATGATTGTTTCCAGGTCCTCACCTCCCTTTGTCTGTTTATCAATTACTGACATGTTATTAGCATCCTCCACTGTGAAGACTGATACAAAATACCTGTTCAAATTCTTGGCCATTTCATCATATCCCATAACTAAATTCCACTTCTCAACATTTACTTTAGCCACTGTTTTTCATTTATTTATTTATTTATGGAAACGTTTGCTATCTGTCTTTATATTCTGTGCAAGTTTTTTCTCATGTTCTACCTTACTTTTTTTTATAGCTCTTTTTGTGGCTTTCTGTTGACCTTTAGAGCTTTCCCAATCTTCTAGTTTCATGCTGTTCTTGGCACTTTGTATGCCTTCTCTTTCAATTTGATAGCCTCCCTTATTTCCTTAGACACCCAAATCCTTCCTTTTCATTGGAATATATTTTTGCTGAGCACTTTGAAAAATTGCTTTGAAAGTCCTCCACTGCTTGTCAACTGTCCCACCATAAAACCTTTGTTCTCCATCTACTTTAGCCAGGTCCTCCCTCATTCCATTGTAGATCCCTTGTTCAAGCACATGACCCTGCTATTGGATTTTATCTTCACATTCTCCATCTATACTCTAAATTCAACCATACTGTGATCACACTTTCCAAGAGGATCCCTAACTATGAGGTTATTAATTATTCCTGTCTCATTAAACAGAGCCAGATCTAGGATAGCTTGCTCTCTCGTCACTTCCATTATATACTGTTCAAGAAAACTACCACAGATACACTCAATATACTCCTCCTCAAGGCTATCCTGACAGAGCTGGTTCGACCAATCTACATGTAGATTAAAATCCTCCATGATAATTATGACACCATTTTTACAGCCATTAGTTATTTCATTGTTTAATCCCCACCCCAGTGTGATGTCATTATTTAGTGACCTACAGTCTATGCCTATCAATGACTTTTTCCTCTTAGAATTTCTAATTTCCACCCAAATGGATTCAATCTCATTCTCCAGAGAACCTATATCATCTCTTAGCACCGCCCTGATGTTGTACTTGAATATCAGAGCTGCACCACTTCCCTTACCTTCCTATCTGTCCTTCCAAATAGTCTGATACACTGGATATTTAACTCCCAGTCATGACCATCCTGTAACCATGTCTCTGTAATGGCTACCAAATCATATTCATTCATAATGATTTGTGTCGTTAACTCATCGTTGTTATGAATGCTACGAGCATTCAAGTGCCTTTACACTAGCTTTCTTACCCTCTTGATGTCCAACATCTCTAATAATATCTCCTGAGTTATCCTTCGTTTTTTGCTTCTTTCATAGTCTGCCTTGAAATTAAACCCTTCTGCACACCTGCTAACCTGCTGCATACTTTTTTATTTACCATCATACTCCCTGTCATTTTCCCTTTTTCTCTCACTTGGGAATGAATAACAGCCACATTGAAAAATGCAGCTTGAAGTGTTACATCCATAATCTACCATTAATGGTCAACTGAATCAAATTTTGCATATTTGTAATGCAGAGAAGCACTTCAAGTATTCTGCCAAGGACAGCTCTTCAAATGTGTGCAGTTAATTAGCAGTCAGTACAGTTCAATCTAAACATGGGGTGTGCTGATTTTATTAAACTTATCATTGTCACATTAATAGCTGCCAATTAACCTTGCTGGCAGGGAAAAGAAAATATTTGTGACCACAGGCTTCTTCAGTAAGCTTTGCCCATAAAACAGAGTGAATCTGAATGGAAACTGCTTACAGTACAGTACTGCAATGGGCAACTGTCACAATAGATACAATGTTATGTAAATCTACATGTTGAAGTCGCTCTGTTCAAGCAGATTGAGTAAATATTAGATTTGGCCCATTCACTTGTCTCTTCTAGACCTTTGTGAATAGCACAAAATGTTGCTTTCCATCATGTAAGACAACTTGCCATTGTATTTATTTTGGATTCTGATTCACTTATGTGCCTGCATCTTTCAGTATAATTGGATATAATGTTATCACAATTGGAATTCAAAATCTCAAATGTTTAACCACTGATGTAGAACCATACAGGTTTACAGGGCAGATGGAAGTAATCAGTCTTGTTGGGTCTGTGCTGATTCTAAGGTTGTAATTCTCTTTCCTGGGCCAAGTGCACAGAATAGGGAGAAAATCCAGCTTCACCGACCTGACCTTTTAAAATGTCTGCCCATACTTCCCATTGTTGGTTCAGGAGAGCAGGGTAGATTGGGAGTTGGCCTGGGCAACACAAAAAGAGCCTAAGAGAGTGACAGGCTGAGATGGACTGGACATAAAGTGTGTCATGGAATCTGGTAGTGACTTTATAAAACATTCCTCCTGCTCTCACCACTATTTAAACAGACAGTCTTTTATAAAACCACGCTGGCGCTTTCCAATTACCTTGAGATTTTCCATGTGACCTGTTGTAACCTCCTTCACGACCAATTCTAAGATCTTCCCCGTGACGTCAATCAAGCTAACTCACCTATAGTTTACTGTTTTCAGCCTCCCACTCTTCTTGAATAGTGAAGTTATGTTTGCTACTTCCCAGTCTCATGGAACCTTTTCAGAATCAAACTAATGTTGGAAACTTAAAAAACAAATGGTGCATGGGTGAGGATCTAGCTCTAAATGCTGCTCCTTTTCTTAAGTTTTTTTTCAGTGCTGGAGGTGATTTGCTCAACTCTTTTGCACAGTAGTTACTGTTTTTGTAAGTTTTGCATTGTTTTTTGGAACTTAAAAAGAAAATCAAAAACAATGATACTTGAAACAAGAGGAACGAGAGAGAGAACAGGAGGTGAAGTTCCAGCAGAGTGACCATGTGTAGAGGTCAGAGAATGGCTATAGAGAATCAACAAGAATACATCAAAAAAACCAAGCACTGGACTTTCACAGCTGACTGCGAAATAACAAATGTCTCTAGAGATTAATCAAAGAAAAACAGTGAAGTGCAGTTTCACAACTGACCTCAGGAGACCTCATTATCCGAACTACACACAGCAAGTGGGAGTGATCAGTGATTTCAGATCCTCATCAGCGAAGTGTTTGATTTTAAAACTTATAAATCTTAATTTTTTGTTGTAAATCTATGATAGGATGTAGGGTGATGGTTTATTTTATGTTTTACTGAGATCTGTCTCTTGATTAAATTTTTAATATAAAAGACAGATATTAAGTTATTCTAGAGCAATGTTTTTGAGCAGTAGAACTGTCCTAATGCTGAGATTTTGAGAAAGTGTATTGTGTTTTGTTGGGTATATTCTGGGTCTGTAGATTGTTTAAGGTGCAGAGCTGGCCTTTAGTTGAGTGGTATGCTCTTTCTGTCAGATGTGGGAGTTTCAATGTTCCTGGAGATTATGCCTGTGGCAAGTGTGTTTGGATGCTAATCCTATTGGATCAGGTGGATTGGTTGGAGCAGCACTTAGAGGCCATGAGGATTTTACCGGAGCCAGGGTTGTGATGGATGGCAGTTTCAGGAAGGTAAAATAAATGTAGATACAGTCAGGTAGATGGGTTACTGCTAGGAAAGGTGGGAGGCGTAGGCAGCTGGTGCAGGAGTCTCCTGTAGGTATCCCCAGCTCAAACAAGTATGTTGTTTTAGATAATGTCAGGCATGATGGCCTCTCAGGGGAATATAGCACTGATAGCCAGGTTTCTGGTACTGAGACTGGCTGTTCTGTAGTGAGGAGTATATCAGGTTCCACATGGCCAATTGTGATAGGGGACTCTCTCGTCAGGGACACAGGCAGGAATTTCTGCGGTGACAGTGAAACATCAGAATGGGGTATTGCCTCCCTGATGCCAGGATCAAGGAATTCTTGGAGAGTGTGCAGAATATTCTCAAAGGAGAGAGGGACCAGCAAAAGATTGTTGTGCACAAAGATACCAATGACATAGGAAGAGAAAGGGATGAGGTTCTGTAGAAAGAATATAGGAAGTTAGACAGGAGATTAAAATGTAAATCATCGAGGGTAGTAAAATCAGGATTATTCTTGGTGCCCTGTGCTAGTGAGAGTGGCTGAGGAGCTGGGGCATGGGCTTCATGTTTTTGGATCATTGGAATCTCTTCTGGGGTAGAAGTGACCTGTATAAACATGGATTGCATGTGAATTGGAAGGGTACCAACATCCTGGCATGAAGGTTTGCTAGAGCAATGCAGGAGGGTTTAAACTAGTAAGGAGGTGGGGAATATCCAAAGTGATAGTCAGAAAAGAGATAAGTCTGAGGCAAGTACAGAAGAGGATCAAATCAAATAATCAATGCAGGCAAGAGCAAGGCAGAGAACGAGGTAAGGCAGTTATTTCAATGTGAGAGGCCTGACAGGTAAGGCAGATAAAGTAAGAGCCTGGTTGGGAACATGAGACTGGGATATCACAATTAATGTGGCCCAGCAAAAGGCAGGACTGGCAGCTTAACGTTTGAGGGTAGTAAATTCTATAGGAAGGATAGAAAAGGTGGCAAGAGAGGAGAGGGAGTTTTCGATTAGGAATAATATTACAGCTGTGTTTAGGGAGGATATTCCTGGGAGTACATCGAGGGAAATTATTAGTGTGGAACTGTGAAATGAGGAACAGGTGGTCACCTTTTTGGGATTGCACTGTAGATCCTCCAATAGTCAGTGGGAAATTGAGAAGCAAATATGGAAACAGATCTCGGATATCTGTAAGAATAATAGGGATGTAACAGTAGATGATTTTAACTTTCCACACAGACAGTGGGATTGCCATAGTTTTGAGGGCTTGGATGGAAATGAATTGAACAAGAAAAGTTTCTTATTCAGTGTGTGGATGTACCTAATGGAGGAGGAGCAAAATTTGACCCTTTCTTGGGAAATAAGGCAGGGCAAGTGACTGAGTTAACAGTGGGGGTGCACTTTGGGCAAGCGTCCGTAATTCTATTAGTTTTAAAGTAGTGATGGAAAAGGATAGACAGGATCTAAAAGTTGAAGTTCTGAATTGGAGGAAGGCCGATTTTGATGGTACTGGGCAAGAACTTTCAAAAGTTGATTAGGTGAGGCTATTGGCTGGTGAAGAGACTGTTGGAAAATGGGAAGTCTTTAAACATTAGATAACGAGTGTCCAGAGACAATATGTTCCTGTTATTACAAAAGACAAGGCTGGTAGGTGTAGGGAATACTGGATGAATGGAGACATTGAGACTCTAGTCAAGAAAAAAGAGGTGGCATTTATCAGGTGGAGACAGGGGGGATCAAGTGAATCCCTGCAAGAGTATAAGGACAGTAGGAGTATACTTCAGAGGGAAATCAGGAGAGCAAAAGGGAACATGAGATATATTTGGCAAATAAAGTTAAGGAGAATGCAAAGAGATTCTACAAATACGTTAAGGATTAAAAAGTAACAAGGGAGATAATAGGCCACTTTAAGATTAGCAAGGCTGTCTGTTTGTGGAACCACAGGAGATGAATGAGATATTAAATGTGTATTTTGCATCAGTATTTACTGTAGAAAAGGATATGGAAGCTAGGGAACTTGGGAAAGAAAGTAGTGATATTTTGAAAAGTGACCATATTACTGAAGAAGAAGTGCTGGAGGTTTTATAATGCATAAAGGTAGATAAATCCCTGGGATCTGATCAGGTGTATCCCAGAACTCTGTGGGAAGCTAAGGAAGTGATTGCTGGGCCCCTTGTTGAGATATTTGTATCATTGATAGCCACGGGTGTGGTAGCAGAAGATTGAGGTTGCCTAACTTGGTGTCATTATTTTTAAAAGGTGGTACGGTAAAGCCAGGAAACTATAGACCTGTGAACCTGACATCAGTGCTGGGTAAATTGTTGGAGAGGATTCTGAGGGACAGGATTCACATGCTTTTGGAAAGACATGGACAGATTATAGAGAGAGAACATGACTTTGTCTGTGGGAAATCATGCCTTACGAACTTGATTGAGAGTTTTGAGGAAGTGACCAAGAAGATAGGTGAGGGCAGAGCAGTAGACGTTATCTATATGGATTTCAGCAAGGTATTTGACAAAGTTTCGCACAGTAGACTGGTTAGTAAGGTTAGATCCAGGGGAGCTAGCCAACTGGATACAAAATTGGTCTGAAAGTTGCTTTTCAGACTGGAGGCCTATGACCAGCAGTGTGTCACAAGGATCGGTGCTGGGTCCACTGCTTTTCATCATTTACAAAATGATTTGGATGTGAATATAGGAGGTATAATTAATAAGATGACACCAAAATTGGAGGTGTAATGGACAGTGAAGAAGGTTATCTCAGAGTACAATGGGATCTTGATCAAATGGGCCAATGGGCTGAGGAGATGAAGATGGGGTTTAATTTAGATAAATGTGATGTGTTGCATTTTGGTAAGGCAAATCAAGGCAGGACTTATAAAGTTAACAATAGGTCCCGGGGAGTACTACTGAACAAAAGGACGTAAGAGTGCAGGTTCATAGTTCCTTGAAAGTGGAGTCAAGGATAGATAGGGTAATGAAGAAAGCATTTGGCATGCTTGCCTTCATTGGTCTGTACATTGAATACAGGAGTCGAAATGTCATGTTACAGCTACCTTTAGATAACTGCATTCAATTTTGATCTCCCTGTTATCAGAAAGATGTTGTTAAACTTGAAAGGGTTCAGAAAAGACTTGTAAGAATGTTGCTGGGATTGGAGGATTTAAGCCATAGGGAGAGACTGAATAGACCGGGTCTTGTTTTCCCTGGAGCATCAGGGGCTGAGGAGTGACTTTATGGAAGTTTATTAAATCATGAAAGGCAAATAGCCAAAGACTTTTTTTCCAAGGTAGACGAGTCCAAACCGAGAGGGCTCAGATTTAAGGTGAGAGGGGAAAGATTTAAAAGGGACCCGACAGGCAACATTTTCACTCAGAGGATGAGCTGCCAGAGGAAGTGATGGAGGCTGATACACCTACAACATTTAAAAGGTATCTGGATAGCTTTATGAATAGGATGGGTTGAAAGGGATATGGGCCAAATGCTGGCAAATGGTACAAGACCAGTTTAGGATATCTGGGCTGCATGGACTAAAGGGTCTCTTTCTGTTCTGTATAACTGTCTGACTCTATGACCTTATTAATAGACACACTAGCTCATTTGCCACGTCTTTTAAAACATTAGACTGAAGTTCCTCAGGACCTAGAGATTTATCATTCTGCAGCTCTATCAGCTCTATCAGTACTGATCCTATAGTGATTATAATTTCACCAAGCTCCCCTCTTTCTTCAACCTGCAGATTTACTGCTCTTACTGAGATGCCCTTTATATCCTGTATAGTCATGGCAGAAGCAATACATCTGCCATTTCCTTATTATCTCCTATTAATGTCATTTTTATCCTCTTGAGAACTAGCCCTCACACTTTTCCATTTCGGACAGACATAGAGATGTACAGCACGGACACAGACCCCTTGGTCCAACTCTTCCATGCCAACAAAATATCATAAATAAATCTCGTCCTATTTGCCAGTATTTGGCTCATATCCCTCTAAACCCTTCCGATTCATATACCCATCCACATGCATTTTAAATGCTGTAATTATCCCAGCCTCCACCACTTCCTCTGGCAGCTCATTCCATACACACACCACCATTTGTGTGAAAAGGTTGTCCCTTAGGTTCCTTTTAAATCTTTCCTCTTCACCCTAAGCCTATGCCCTCTAGTTCTGGACTACCCCACCCCAGGGAGAAGTCTTTGTCTATTTATCCTATCCATGCCCCTCATCATTTTATAAACCTCTATAAGTTCATCCCTCAGCCTTCGACAGTCCAGGGAAAGCAGCCTCAGCCTTTTCAGCTTCTTCCTATAGCTCAAATCCTCCAACCCCAGCAACATCCTTATTAATCTTTTCTGAACCGTTTTCAAGTTTCACAACATCCTTCCGATTGCAGGAAGACCAGAAGTACACGCAGTATTCCAAAAATGGCCGAACTAATGTCCTGTACAGCTGCAACATAACATCCCAACTCCTGTACTTAATGCTCTGACTAATAAAGGAAAGCATACCAAATGCTTTCTTCACAATCCTCTCTACCTGAGACTCTGCTTTTAATGAAATATGAAACTGCACTCCAACGTCTCTCTGTTCAGTAACACTGCCCAGGCCCTTCCCATTAAGCGTATAGGTCCTGCTCTGATTTACCTTTCCAAAATGCAGCATCTCACATTTATCTAAATTAAACTCCATCTGCCACTCCTTGGCCTGATGGCCCATGTGATCAAGATTCTATTGTACTCTGAGGTAACCCTCTTCACTGTCCACTACACCTCCAATTTTGGTGTCATCTGCAAATTTACTAACCATACCTCCTTGCTCACATCCAAATCATTTATATAAATTACAAAAATCAGTGGATCCAGTGACAATCTTTGTGGCACTCCACTGGTCACAGGCCTCCAGTCTGAAAAACAACCCTCCACCACCACCCTCTGTCTTCTACCTTTGACCCAGTTCTATATCCAAATGGCTAGTTCTCCCTGTATGCCACATGATCTAACCTTGCTCATCAGTCTCCCATGAGGAAACTTGTCGAACACCTTACTGAAATCCATATAGACTACATCCACTGCTCTGCCCTCATCAATCTTCTTCATTACTTCTTCAAAAAACTCAAGTAAGTTAATGATACACAATTTCCCATGTACAAAGCCATGTTGACTATCCCTAATCAGTCCTTGCTTTTCCAAATACATGTAAATCCTGTCCCTCAGGATTTCCTGCAGTAACTTGCCCACCACCGATGTCAGGCTCACCGGTCTATAGTTCCCTGGCTTTTCCTTACCACCTTTCTTAGACAGCGGCACCACATTAGCCAACCTCCAGTCTACCAAGGAAACTCTTGCTATCTGTTTTTACAATTTTCACTGACTTACCCTTATACTTTAATTTATTTGTCTTGTTTAAACTTTTAGTCATTGTTTACTAATCTTTATATTCTGAGCTATCATCTGCCTTGCTATTCACCTTTGTACAATTATATGGTCTGTCCCTCAGTTTGATGCTTTTTAATTTAGCACTTTAATTTTCATACTCTTTCAGCAGAAATTCTTTCCTAGTTCTGCTTGTCATTGATACGAAGGTGTACCACGATCACTGGACCCCATTCATTGCAAATTCTTCTCCAGCCCAAAGTAGATGTTCTGAATACTGGCACAGGACAGACAACAGCCTATTTGGACTCATGCATTTTGCTTTAAAGAACAGTGTCACCCACCTGTTCCCTATATCACTACATTCCTTTTCCCTACCATTTTGTGAATGGCTTCCTGTACCATGGTGCCATGGTCAATTAATTCAACCCCACCCTGCCTATATCACTCTGACTCAAACAAGTTTAAAAATTCTTAAACCTTTTGGATAATTGCAAATTCTGAGGCTCATGCACTCTTGCCCTCTGGATCCCCTTACCTGCTTTGTTGACAGTCCCTAACCACTGACTAAACCAGATTCTGGAGTAGAGTGGTGCTGGAAAAACACAGCAGTTCAGGCAGCATCCAAGGAGCAGGAAAATCCCCTGCCACGACAGGAATTGCAAAACCTGTGCTCACACCTCCTCCCTCACCTCCATCCAAGGCCCTAAAGGAGCCTTCCACATCCATCAAAGTTTTACCTGCACATCCACCAATATCATTTATTGTATCTGTTGCTCCCGATGCGGTCTCCTCTACATTGGGGAGACTGGACGCCTCCTAGCAGAGCGCTTTAGGGAACAACTCCGGGACACCCGCACCAATCAACCACACCGCCCCGTGGCCCAACATTTCAACTCCCCCCCCCACTCTGCCGAGGATATGGAGGTGCTGGGCCTCCTCCACCGCCGCTCCCTCACCACCAGACGCCTGGAGGAAGAACGCCTCACCTTCCGCCTCGGAACACTTCAACCCCAGGGCAACAATGTGGATTTCAACAG
>NC_057714.1:82282158-82283391 GCF_004010195.1 Chiloscyllium plagiosum
AGGCACTCTGCCTGTATTCCTGATGAAGGGCTTTTGCCCAAAATGTCGATTTTCCTGCTCCTTGGATGCTGCCTGAACTGCTGTGCTTTTCCAGCACCACTCTACTCCAGAATCTGGTTTCCAACATCTGCAGTCATTGTTTTTACCACTAACCAAACCAGAAGACCCTATTCTATGGGGTGTGACAGCCTCCTGCAGCTGTAGACACTTATACCTAACTTATTTTTCCTGCATCAAATGGGGTTCCTGGAGTGCAGTTACAGTGTCCCTGTCTCTGGTCCATGAGGACTGGGTTCATGTCTCACCTGCTCCAGAGGTGTGTAGTAACATCTGTGAACAGGTTGATTAAAATTTTTTACCTGGATCACACCAACATCCTGTAGCTATTCAAAACCTGCATTTGCAGCACATCACCTGCCCTGCCATCTCTAATAGGTGTTCATTAATTAAAGATCGCTGATGAATTAATCTATAATTAAGACAGCCCACACTTCTCAATATGCTTTTGCATTGCCAGTAAAATACAAATAAAACAAAACAGTGTTATACTGATGAAGCTTCACTGTTTATAACTGTACAGTTGATTTGCCTGCTTCTTCTGCTACTCAAAATTGGACATCAAATGCTGGAGACTGGAAGTAGAACAGATGTTTAAAAAAAACCTCTTCCCTACACCTTCACCAAACTCCGCTCTCAGCATACTTTACATTTTGCAATAAACCTTACTTAAAGAACCTCTTCTTGGTATGCACTGAATTGCCACTTTGAACCAAATTTCCAGATATACCCACTTGGCCTCTATCTCACACAGGCAATGTCTCTCTCACAATGACCATGTACCTTAGCTGACTGCACTTTTTCTTATCACCCTTTTCTTACACAGAGCTGTGATGGGTCAGCCTCGAATTTAACTGAAACTGTCAGTCATTGTCCACATTGGAACCAACGACATAGGAAGGGAAAAGGTTGAAATTCTGAAGGGAGATTACAGAGAGTTAGGCAGAAATTTAAAAAGGAGGTCCTCGAGAGTAGTAATATCTGGAATATTCCCAGTGCTACGAGCTAGTGAGGGCAGGAATAGGAGAATAGAGTAGATGAATGGAAGGCTGAGGAGCTGGTGTATAGGGGAAATATTCACATTTTTGGATCATTGGAATCTCTTTTTGGGGAGAAGTGACCTTTACAAGAAGGACGGATTGCACCTAAATTGGAAGGGGACTAATATACTGGCAG
>NC_057714.1:82284638-82296717 GCF_004010195.1 Chiloscyllium plagiosum
GGGAAAGATATAAAAGAGACCTACAGGGCAACATTTTCACACAGAGGGTGGTATGTGTATGGAATGAGCTGCCAGAGGAAGTGGTGGAGGCTGGTACAATTGCAACATTTAAGAGACATTTGAATGGGTATATGAATAGGAAGGGTTTGGAGGATTATGGGCCAGGTGCTGGCAGGTGGGACTAGATTGGATTGGGATATCTGGTCGGCATGGACGGGTTGGACCGAGGGTCTGTTTCTGTGCTGTACATCTCTATGACTCTATGACTCTATGTTTACTGGTTATATTTACACTATATGGGAGCATGATGTCTCAGTGGTTAACACTGCTGTCTCACTGCTCCAGGGACTGGGTTTGATTCCATCTTCAGGCTACTGTGTAGAGTTTACATATTGTCCCCGTGTCTGCTTAGGTTTCATCCAGGTAGTCCAGTTTCCTCCACAGTCCAGAGATGTACAGGCTGGATGGATTAGCCATGGGAAACACAGGGTTACAGAGATAGGACAAGTGGGTGGGATGCTCTCCAGAGGGTCAGTGTGGACTCAATGGGCCAAATGCCCAGCTTTCACACTGTAGGGATTCTATGATATGAATATTGCAATAAAGCACTCGTTCTGTCAACTTAGAACCAAAGTACATCTTCGTCCTTCATTTATTCTTCATCAATTGTTTCTGCCAGGCACACATTCCAGCAGCATACCTATCCAAGGATTTCTGCAAAATAAACTTGCATTCATTACTTGGCAATCTTTCAGCTGACTTAAATATCAGGCAAACTTTGTGTTGTTTAATAAATCTGAAATGACATTTAGTCAGTTTGAAAGGCAACTAGAGCAATAAATGAAGAATAGTTAATTGAGCAATGCTATTAAATTTAAGTTAACTTCATAATTTCCAGTTAAATGAACTGAATAAAAGATATCAGGAAAAAAACTCATGAGGCCCATTAACCATGGAGTCTATTAGGAACAAGAGCATAATGGCATGTTAATCAGAAAGATCCATGGCCCATCCTGTCGATCCCATTAAAATCCATATTTCAGAATTAATTCATCATAAGTATCAGAAGGAATTCACATAACATTCTTGGTAACTTTTTAAAAAATATATTTAACCAAGCTGTGGCTGGTTTTAGTGAGGCCTGTGCTGAACAGGATCAGCAATTTATTTTATATAAAATAAAGGACTGCGGATGGTGGACATCTGAAACAAAAGTAGAAATTGCTGGAGAAACTCAGCAGGTCTGGCAGCATCTCTGGAGCGAGAAATAGAATTAACATTTTTCATCCAGTAATCCTTCAGCAGAATTTGATAAGTTGATTAGAGGAAGAATTTTAACTCACTGATGAAAAGTCAGGTGGACCTCCCAGCTTGGAGTTGCCTCAGGGGCATAGATAATATTTTTTAAAAATTACCCTGGCATAGATAATATTTAATCTCAGGCTTTATATACATCCTACCCACTCAAAATGAATGCAACTAGCCTGAAAGGGAAAGCAGAATCAAGTAACTGTTAAATTGGTGCTCAGTTAAATTACTGGGGTTTATTCAGAAAGGTTCCAAGGGTAGGATTTGGGAGCCCAGACTTTTGTTGTGGGGCTTAGAAAAAAGTCATCTTCCTTCTAACCCTATAATGGTCAATTTAAAAACTTAACTTTGGTGGTCTTTACTTTTTTACTTGGTTTTTACTGAGTGGAATATCTGCCAAGTGCACCCTGCTCAATGTATCACTAAAATGTTCAGTCATCCACAATACATCATCATGCTTTGAACAGTAACATTAGGCTCCTGGCTGACTTAGGTAAGGATTTGTCTTTGAGCAAAGGTACTGATGCTCTTCTCCATCTTCCTCGTTGTAATACTCCAGCCATTCACCACAAAATTCCCCACTGAAGTGGAGCAACCAACAGTCTGTTCAACCTTCAATACTTCCAGGTCAGTACCAAAAACCACCCCAGCTTCTTTCATCGAGCTGCAGTACACATCCTACAGGTGCTCACTCTTAGAGGCCAAGCTACAAACCATCATAGACACATTCAATGAGCCGTATGAGAGAATTGGCCTCAGACTCAAAATCCAGAAAGGCAGGTTCTGTTTCAGCCCGCTTCTGCCACAACACTTGGGCAACCCCTCAGGCCACCCAACCATCAAAACCAGCAAGTAATCCTTGACCTTGACCCCGCACCCTCATCCCAAGTGAAAGCAGGTCGTCCTTGGATATGAGGGACTGCCAATGAAGAAGAAGGTGCACAAACCATCTGGTGGGAATAGATCAGCAAACAACCATGTAATTTGAAAATCCTAGTCTCCTATATGTGTAACTTCCTTTAATCCTATAACCCTCTCAGGTGTCTATACTTCCAATTCGGGCTTCTTGAGCATCTGGAATTTAAAAAACGTTCTTTCACATTATATGGCTGCCTCTCGCCTGTCCAGAATTTATTGCCTATCATTAAGTACCCTTGAAGAGGTGGTGGTGAGCCACTTTCCTGAAGGCCTGTGTGGTCTAGGTACATCCGTAGTGTTCTTACAAAGTGATTTCCAGCACGTTGACTCCATGAGAGTGAAGGGTCAGTGATATGGTCCCATATCAGGATGTTGTGCCAAATGTAAGAAAACTAGCAGCTGATGATGATGATGTTTTAATTATTCCCCAATACTTGCTGTATTGTCTGCTGCCAATGTCCTAAACATCTCCACCTTTCTACCAGCTTTTCCTCTTTTAACATCCCCTTAAAGTCTGCCTATTTGACCAAGCTTTTTATCACCAGCTCTAATATGTCAACTTCCTTTTGTAGTGAAAGTTTGTTTAGTAATACTCCTGTGAAACACACTGAGCCATTTCATTGAGTTAAAGGCATTGTGCAGATACAACTTATTGTTCTTGCTGCTTTGAGAGAGGTAAGAGGTTTTGCTCCAAACAAAGACCACCTTCCTTTGCAGCATCTCATGAAGTTCATCAAAGATCCCAAAGACAGCACGTTTCAAATACCAAAACTACTTCTATCTAGAAGGATAAAAGCTGTAGAATAATGTGAACACTAACCATCTGCATGTCCTCCTCCAGATCACTCACTGTCTCAACTTGGAGATATATCACCTTTCCTTCACTGTCGCTGGGTCAAAATCCTGGAATTCTCTCGCTAAGAACATTATAGGTCAATCTACAGCACGTAGACAGCAGCAGTTCAAAAAGGCAGCCCATCACTACCTCCTCAAGGGCAACTGGGACAATCAAGGGGACAGTCAATAAATACTGAGTGAATTAAAAAAAAATCTTCTTCAGAGCTACTGTTTCACCAGATACCTTGCTCCAACCTTGGAACTTTGGAAATTTTGAAGCTTGTGACAAATTGCAGGTGGCAGTAGCTTTGCTAAATTCAACAGTGTCAGGCATCAAAATCATAGGGAATTACTTGTGTAGCAGGTCAGTGGGGACCTGAAGTTTTTGCATTGAAGCTTTAGGGCTTTTATAACCAATGCCACTTTGTAGTTCTACATGCAGAGAAGTACGTTGTCCAATCATTTACAAAGTGTTTACTCACTGTGGTACTTCATCGATGAATTTTGATAGATTTACAATCATATGTTTCAATCATAGCAAGCGTAGATCTTCATTGCTTTACACAAATTAGAGGTAGCCCTAGATCTTGGTTACAATCACTGATGATTGAGCCATCAACCAAGGAGAAAATAAAGTCACAGCTTAATACAGAAATTTATTAGATCCTTGAAAGCTACTTCACAAACCCATTTGGGAGCTCTCTTCCACTGTCATTTGAGAGAAAGAACAATTCGGTGAGGTTATTACACCCATGCCTATCATGAAAGCTACTACAGACCTTAATGGTACTTCTAGGTACAGCCTTCTGCTGCTTCCAGATTCATTTCATTTTGCTTGAGCAGGCTTGCTGTACATCTGAGTGTTGCACTATAAGATGCGTGGAACTGTACCTTAGCAGTAAGTCAGAAAAGGATGGAGCCAAAAGACTAGGACAAAAATAAAGTAGGGACAAGTCTGTAAATTGGCTGGATGGTTAACAATAGGTGGAAGATGGTAGTTATAGAAACTTTGCTGCAACTTTTTTTAGTTTTTTTTAAAAACACAGACATAACGTTAGTTGTCTCAACGCAGCATATCCTGCTGCCAACACTCTAAGGTCTTAACTATCATGTGTCATGAGTAAAGAACAGCATTTTCTCCTTCGGCCTTCCAACCTAATTCTACTCAATTTAACCACAACTTTTCTTTTCCCCTTTGTTATTTTAGTTGAGAGGTGAAGTACATTTTAAATGTACAGAAATACAATCAAACTCATTTTTATTCAGAAGTTAGTTCAGTTGTTCAGATAGGACCTCCAACTTTTGTATACCCCTCGAACCTAACCTAAGAATAGCACCAACACTGATTTATGCTGACCTGCCTGGGAATCAGGCCAATTAAATTAAACCCTGCCTAAAATGACAAATTAGAAATTTTAAGTATATTAGAGTCATAGAGTCATAGAGATATACAGCATGGAAACATAGTTCTGGACTCCCCGACTCCAGGGAAAAGACTTTGTCTATATCCTATCCATGCCCCTCATGATTTTGTAAACCTCCATAAGGTCACCCCTCAGCCTCTGATACTCCAGGGAAAACAGCCCCAGCCTGTTCAGCCTCTCCCAATAGCTAAAATCCTCCAACCCTGGCAACATCCTTGTAATTCTTTTCTGAACCCTTTCAAGTTTCACAACATCTTTCCGATAGGAAAGAGACCATAATTGTGAGTACAGTTTGCTGGATGTTGGACAATATAGTCTCAAAATTTCATTCTACATTACAATTCATGTCACAATTTGATTATGATTTAGGGAATGTCTATAAATCTAAATCAGACTTTAATAACTCATTAGGTTCAGTTATAACTATTCTATTATAATCAGTTACCGGCAATAATGAAACATATTGCTTTATGTAGTATATTAACTATTTGATGCTTTAATCACAACCTGCACTTGTAAGTCTGTGTTACCTGTTCAATGTATGCATGGCATGTTAGCTCATTAATTGCAGACAATCAAAGTAATATCATTTCTACATTCCATATCCCTTCTATTCAGCTGTGCTAACACCATCTGCCACACTCCTTGAGCAGAGCTGCATTGGGACAGATGCCAAATGGTGTCTTTAGTAATGGTTGAGTTGGATTGAGAATGACAAGACACATTCAGCATGTATAAAGAAAGGAAAAGAAATAGAATGATTTGTAAAGGCATTTAAATGGAAAGCAGGAGAAGTGACAGAAGTGTCATTAGCATGAGACAAGAAATCAAAGAAATAAGACATAGCCTTCACACAGATAGAGTGTGAACAGCTAAAAGGATTGAGTAATAAGTGATAGAAAGGCCGACACAAAACATAGAACAGCATAATAATATCAGGTGGTCTCCTTGCCAGCAAAATAGGTGCAGTGATTACAGTGGGGATATGAGCATGTGAAAGGGAGTGTGCCTGGGATGGCAACGATTATTCTTGTGGAGCTGAAAAAGCCACCAAAGCTGCTTTTGCTCCCCAAAAATATAATCCAGTTACATCTGATAGCCCACTTCATTCAACAACAACAACCACCTGTATTTATATAGTGCTTCTAAAATGGCCATACATCCTAAGATGCTTCACAGGAGCGTAATCACGCACAATTTGGATAGCTGTTCCCTAAAATGGCAGCCAGAGTTGTATGTACATCTGAAGAGCCCAATTGGCATTTTAAAATGAACAATGGCATGTAAGAAGAATAACTTTGTTTGGCCAGCATCAGACACTGTTGATGGTGGGATTAATTGGAATACCAGCATGGCGATGATGGTAAAGTGTTTTCAGACCATGTTTCAGCAATGGTTGCCTGGTATCACTCTATTCCAATGTAACAAATGTAATAAGGCATTTTATGCTAACTTGTGGATATCCTGCAGAATTTCTCTTGCTGCAGCAGGATAACTCCCTTAATACATGCTCTCCTTTTCCCTCACCCTCTACTTCTCCAGTGCTTTGTTCTCACTTTGTGTTTGTTTACCTGTATTCAATGATATTATTTGTCTTTTCACTTGCTCCTTCATAATGCTCCTGTTTTACTAATTTCTTCTGCATATTTCAGTAAAAGATCCCCCTTTTTTCCCTCTTAATTGAAATATTCAAACTATCAGTAATAGAAGTTTGATCAAAGTATGCCATCTATTCAGAGACATTGCATGATACAAGAAATGCATATTACTTTGATTGTCCACAACTAACAACATTTATTAACGATGTTTAAACTTAAATATAAATGTTACACTCAAGTATGTCGTTAGTATTTAATAAGTTCTGTTGATGGATGTTGAATCCCTAGCAGTTGGAGGGAACAAGGTTTTAGATATTGATTTGTTAAATATACTTAGGTGTGTATAGATTATTTGTAATCATTGGATATTGGGATGTCCATTGGGATGTTAGGATGCCATTGTTACCTTTTCCATAGACATTTCAATTTAAAATTCATAGAATCCCTACCATGTGGAAACAGGATACTCAGCCTGCACACCAACCCTCTGAAGAGCATCCCTGCAAGAACCACCTCATCTCTCGGGCCCTGCATATCCCATGTCTAATTCACCTAGCCTGCATGTGCCTGATCACCCTGGGGCAATTTAGCATGGCCAATCCTCCTAACCTGCACATCTTTGGGCTGTGGGAGGAAACTGAAGCACTTGGAGGAAGCCCATGCAGACACAGGAAGAACATGCAAAATCCACACGGACAGTCACCCAAGGCTAAAATCGAGCCCAGGTCCCTGGTGCTGTGAGGTGGCAATGTTAACCACTGAGCCACCCCACTCTCTAAAGTTCCCTTCAAATTTTGAACTAAGTCCTGGTACATCAATTTAAATATGGTGATGTTATTTAAATTTGGTTTAATGTAGTCAAAATTTGTTTCTCTAAAAAGAATACTTGGATATGTATCTAAAGAAAAGCCTGCCAGCATCAAGAAAGGAAGCTTTATAGCAAGCAATAAGCAGCCTCCACCAAAACATTATAATTTCACTGTATTCTTCAGAACTAGTGTACATCCTGGTGTACATCAGACCCCAATCCCCCTGATTTTACCTTCCCACAGACCTTCCTGATGAAGACTTTCCAGATGAAGGGCTTTTGTCCGAAACATGGATTTTCCTGCCCCTCGGATGCTGCCTGACCTGCTGTGCTTTTCCAGCACCATTCTAATCTTTACTGTCCCACAGCCTATCCTGAACATCAGCCCTGAAATAAACATAGAAACATAGAAGATAGGAGCAGAAGTAGGCCATTTGACTCCTCAAGCTTGTTCTGCCATTCAGTATGATCTCGGCTAGTCATTCCAGCTCAATACCCTAATTCCGCCCTCCCCCCTTTAGGGTCCTTTAGCCACAAGAGCTGTGTCTATCTCCTTATTGAGAAAACTTAATGTTTTGGCCTCAACCATTTTCTGTGATAGTGAATTCCACAGGCTCACTACTCTCTGGGTGAAGAAATTTCACCTCATCTCAGTCCTAAAAGACTTAACCCTAATTTTTAAATCATGAGCTTGGCTCTGGACTCACCGACCATCAGGAACATCCTTCCTTCATCCAACCTATCTAATCCTGTTAGAATTTTAGGTTTCTATGAGGTCCCCCTCAATCTTCTAACCTCGCGTGAATAGATTCCTAACTAACTCAAACTCTCCTCATATATCAGCCCTGCCATCCCAAGAATCAATGTGCTAAACCTTCGCTGCACTCCCCTAAAGCAAGAACATTCTTCCTCAAATCAGGAGACTGAAACTGGTCTGGCTGCACCAATGCCCTGTATAATTGCAGCAAGACATTCTTGTTGCTGCATTCAAATCCTTTCACTATGAAGGCCAACACACAGTTTGCCTTCTTTACCACCAGCTACGCCTGCATGCTTACTATCAGCAATTGGTGTATGAGGACACGCTGGGCTCATTGACCATTCCCCTCTCTCAATTTACAGCTCATCTTTCCATCCAGCTCTGGGGCACTTGCAAATTTTGAGATATTACACCTGGTACCCTCATCTAAGTCATTAACATATAAAGCAGGCATGCTAGTCCCAATCCCTGTGGTACCGCACTAGTCACTGCCTGTCATTCAGAAAAAGACAAATTTATTCCTAGTCATTGTTTCCTGTCTTCTAATTTCTTATCCATCTCAATACACTATCCCCCAATCCCATACACCTTAATTTTACACATTAACTCTTATGTTGAAAGCCTTCTGAAATCCTAAATAAACCACATCCCCAGCTCCCCGATTGTTCGACTCATGACATCTTCAATTAGTTCCAGTAGATTTGTCACACATGAACAAAGTTGTGTTCTTTTGCTGACAAGTTTGAAATGATTCTGCTTTCTTTGCATCCTCCTTCAGACTCCGATAACATAATAATAGTGGCAGGATAAGGCCCTTAAGTGACTTTTGATTGGTCATTTAAGGACCTCAATAGGCCCAAGTAGAAGCAGGCATCCTAATGCCTCACTCACAGTCAGTTAGCTTGGGGGCAGGTCTCTGGGTGGCAGGAAGGCCACCCACTAGATTCTACTTACCTGCCTTCAAACCTGTGGGCAAGGAAACATGAAATCTAAGCCCAGGAGCCAGAATTGGTTGCCATATCTGTTACTGACAATTGCAGAGGAAAAGCTGTTGGAGATAAATCTCGTGAACATGGAGGGAGGGGAGTCTGATCTACTCGGTGAAAGAATCAAGTATCACACAGCCACAAGGCATATAACACTCACTCATATTGACTTAAAGTCAGAGAGTTAAAGAGATGTACAGCACGAAAACAGAACCTTTGGTCCAACTTGTCCATGCTGACCAGATATCCTAAATTAATCTCCTCCCATTTGTCAATACTTGGCCCATATCCCTCTAAACCCTTCTGATGCATATACCCATCCAGATGCCTTTTAAGTGCTGTAATTGTACCAGCCTCCACAATTTCCTCTGGCAGTTCATTCCATACACGTACCACCCCCTGCGTGAAAAAGTTGCCCCTAGGATCCCTTTTATATCTTTCCCCTCTCACCCTAAACCTATGCCCTCTAGTTCTGGACTCCCCCAACCCAGGGAAGGGACCTTGTCTATTTACCCTATCCATGCCCCTCTTGAGTTTATAAACCTCTATAAGGTCACCCCTCAGCCTCCAACACTCTGGTAAAACAGCCCCAGATTATTCAGCCTCTCCCGAAAGCTCAAACCCTCCACCCTGGCAACATCCTTGTAAATCCCTTCTGAACCCTTTCAAGTTTCACAACATCCTTCCTATAGGAAGGAGACCAGGATTGCACACAATATTCCAAAGAGACATAACCAATGACCTGTTGAGCTGCAACATTACCTCCCAACTCCTATACTCAATGTTCTGACCAATAATTGATGTGAACAACCATTTCAAAATCTTGACTCGCATCTACGACAGGCATCATACAGGACATGGTGTAACAGAAGAACAATAGCTCCTTTGAGGAGGTTCACTCATGCTAGTGATCCACAATGACGCAACATCTATCAGCTCAACAGGGACTCGGGTTTTTACATTGGTCCACCAGTGAACAAGAATGAAGGCAATACGGACAGCAATGGAAAATGGAAAAGTCTAAACGTTGCTCAGATTGAAAGGATATTGGGCCTCCATAGCCATTATTGCAAGTTATATTTTTGGAGCAGGAAGCACAAATGTGTAAAGTCCTGTGAGCTTCACCAGAATGCCTTGATATTCCAGGTTTGATGTCTATGTCCATAAAAAGAGTGATAATCTGAGGAGCATCAGACGTGGCAACTGTCTGAGTGCATGTTGGCATTCAACGATGGCTTGCCCACTCTGAATGCCATCTTCAACATGATTAGTGAAGATCTTACCTTGGCTCGGCCTTCGGTGCATTTGCACAGCAGGGAGGCGTGGGTGGGAGGGAAGTTAGAGAACGGGACATGGAAGAGGGGCATCTTCTAAAGTGCTTCCACTTCTCTTCCAGTTTCCTCTCCTCAGTCAATCCCACATGCTGTGTCCTATCCTAAGCACCAAGTCTGCACCTGTGTACGTAAAGGCAGAGCAGCCATTGGCAGGAGTTAGACAGGCTTTAAACCCAAGGACATCCCCTTGGAGCAATTGAGCAGGTTTTGTGTAGTTTGCCTCTTCCTGTACTGAAGCCACAGGGATTGCACCATGAAGAAGTAAAAACACAAGTAAAAAAAACAGACTGCAAAGGGATATGCACATGATCAATTGGTGTTTCATTATTCTATTTGATTCAATTTTTTGTTTGATCCATTTTTCCCACATTTACCATTTGTGCCTGTGCCTGTCAAGTTTTTTTTTGTGTAAAAGATTGCTTGAACAGGAATTAAAGACAAGGAATGGTTGTCAATGATATGGAGAGGGCTGAACTGTTGAATTTAGGACTGCTTTGTTCGGGGTTGGTACCATGTCTGTTCAGAATCTGGCTGTGAGATGAGTGCAGTGTATCTGTCTCACTGAATTGTTAGCATCTGGCTGTCCCCAGTGATCATGAGCATCTGTCTGTGCATTTGCTGATGTCCTCATGCCATTCCATCCTCCTCCTGCTGTTATTGCTCCTGCTTCTCTGTAAACAATGGCTTCTTGGGAATTTCAGCAGGAAATAAGGTTTCACCACAACCAACAATTGAGTAAACTTAAAGATTCAAGGACCTTTTCGACAACTAAATCGAGATTCAAATCTATAGGAAACTCCTCAGCAATATTATTGAAAGTACAATGTTAGCATTAGATATTTTCCCCTCGACAGTTATTCTGGCATTAGGCCAGATCATATTTAATGGTGGAGCAGGTCCCAAGGGCTGAATGGCCTACTCCTGATCCTACTTTCTATGCTTCAATGTTTCTACCTAGTTTCAGTACTTCATCAAATACTCGTTAACACATACTCCCTTATATACTTTAGATCTCTTTTGTTGTGAGGTAGCATTTACAGATCTTCTGGAGGATGTTCATTTCCTTCTGTAGCATAATTGCTTTATGTGTGAATCTTTGACCATTACTTGACAGTGCTCTGTGACTTATCTTCTTCTGTGATGCCAGGTTCCTTTTATATATCATTCAGATAATCCTGTTGTGAAACAGAGCATAGATTTTCTGTGGAAACCCCTTTGCTTCCTCCTCTTGATGCCTGAACAATTCCTCCATGATGACCTGAAAATTAGTTAAGGACAAATGTGAAACAGAATTTGTCCAGATGAATCATGAAGCAGTAGTGACCAGGCCACACATTGTTGTGAATGAGTTATTTGCAGCAATGTTCGTCTTCAGGTGAATCTCTCTACTTCTAATTGCATTAAGGTTTCTGGGGCTCATACAGCAGTGATTGTAACACTCAAACTACTGTCAAACCTTCACATGTGAGACAAGACTGGAATCTGTTCATTCCTTCCTTTAATTCCTGCCATTCTGTTTCATGAGTTTGTCCTGCCTCATTTTCAGAGTGAACTTCAGAAGTTCCTGCATTGCTCCAATGTTTAGTTTTTAATGCATGTATTCCTTAAACATTGCTAAAAAAAAGACATTAATATGAAACCTTTTATCTTGCACTCGTCAGGGCTGAAAATGTAAGGAAACCAGCTTTACAAAGGAAGTCAGAATTCACAGAATTCACAGGTTATAGTCTAACAGGTTTAATTGAAATCACAAGCTTTCAGAATGCTGTGCCTTTGTCAAGTGAAGTGGAGGGAAGCGCACAGGCACAGAATTTATATGCTGAGAGACAATGGCAAGATAATTCCAGGTAATTAAGAGCGTCAAAAGATAGTACAAATAGTGTGAGTGGAGTATCAACAGACTGAATACAGAGGAACCGCAATTATCTGAATACCAATTATCCGAAAATCGAATATCCGAAAGAGGTAGAGCCATAGAGTCATAGAGATGTACAGCATGGAAACAGACCCTTCGGTCCAACCTGTCCACGCCGACCAGATGTCCCAACCCAATCTAGTCCCACCTGCCAGCACCTGGCCCATATCCCTCCAAACCCTTCCTATTCA
>NC_057714.1:82301267-82338458 GCF_004010195.1 Chiloscyllium plagiosum
GCAGGGTTGGGGTCGGGCGGCGGTGTTGCACGGGGTTGGGGGTTGTGTTGTGGACTGGGAGCTGGTGTTGGGGCGGGGGTTGGTGTCGCACAGGGTTGGGGACAAGGGTGGTGTTGGGGGCGGGGGCCGGTGTTGGGGTCAGGGGATGATGTTACACAGGGTTAGGTGCAGGTGACGGTTTTGGGGGTGAGGGGTGGGGCTCGCACGCTGTGTGCTGCTGCAGTCTCCTGAACAGGGAGCAGACTTTAAAAACTCCGAGCCCCAGAGCAAAGGCACTTTATCGATTAACCAAATAATCGATTATCCGAACAAAATAGTGCCCGCCCATCACATTCGGATAATTGAGGTTCCCCTGTATCAAGTCTTTGCAGGTGATCAAAAGTTTAAAAATGTGTTGCTGGAAAAGCGCAGCAGGTCAGGCAGCATCAAAGGAACAGAAGAATCGACGTTTCGGGCATAAGCCCTTCTTCAGGAATCATTCCTGAAGAAGGGCTTATGCCCGAAACGTCGATTCTCCTGCTCCTTGGATGCTGCCTGACCTGCTGCGCTTTTCCAGCAACACATTTTTAAGCTCTGATCTCCAGCATCTGCAGTCCTCACTTTCTCCCAGGTGATCAAAAGTGTCAGACGGTGTGAGTAAAGCGTCAACAGCTGAATAGCAAGAGATAGGATGACCTATGATCCGATTAATTAAGGCGGAGAGATAATTACAAAAAATCAAAAATGAGATGGTAGAGATTGATAGGTATCGCAAACTGCATCCCAATCCAGTCAAATTTTCAAATTAACATCTGCACTCCCATCCAGTCACTATTTCTCCACCACCACTCAATTCATGAAAAGCAGTGCATTTCCAACTTTATTACTTTGTTAGTTATCTATAGTGGATCCTTTGCTCTTTGGAAATTCATTGCTGCTTTCCCCTATTGTCATTCAGCTAACAGGCTGCAACATTTCAGAGAGAAGTGACTGGACAGTGGGATGGGATGAATGTTAAATGTACAGAGCACAAAGAGGTTTCTAGATTCCTAAAGTTTCTTGCTGGATATTCCAACTCATTGGCAATCTATTTGACAACATAGAGGGAGGGGCAGTACTGAATAAGGTGCTGGAGAAATGGATCCGGGTGTCATCCATATACATGTTGAAGCTGAGGCCTACTAAGATAGGACATATTTTAATGATTATCACGGAGGATACCATTTTAGTGGCAGTGCATAAATATATTTGCAGGAAAGTTTGGCATGTATTCATGAGAAGACAGTATGTTCATGGACAGTAGCAATTTAGGAAAAAAAGATGTTGTAAAACAAACTGTTCAACACAAAACTTCACTCTTTATTACTATCCCTATATAAATCTACCTGTTAAATAGCCTGCTTGCAGTGTTTTTAATATTTGCCCATGAGTAATTGATAAAATGCAAGGCAATGTCTAATGGTTTAGCTATATGCCATATATCTTTACATTAAATCATACAATAGCAATTGAACCTATTTCAGGTTAAATAATGTTTCATCTGAAAGATTTATTTGTAATGTTGTGTTTCTCTTTGCAGGTTTACACTGGCCTCAAGTCTCCACAGTGATTGGATGCTCATGTTGTTCTTTGTTCACACCCACCTGACTGTGACTGTCACTCTGGGTTTGCTTCTGATCCCAAAGGTACTGCCAGTCTTCCTCAAACTCTGCTACTGAAAGCTTTTCAAACATAACATTTATGTGGTTCAGACCAATGCCATGGTTCAGTTATCATGTCATAGATATCAAATCAGAATCAGATTAGTTGATGGTTTTAGATTGTTGGACACAAAAAGAAATGGCAGCTCCAGTAGGCACACCAATACAAATGTGCATTTGCATCAAATATATGTTGCCCTAACGGTTGCAAAATAATTTTCACATTGTTCTTGCTTACATCAAAGAAAAAGAAGTACACAAATGACATGTTGAATATTCTAATGTCTGAGATTGTAAGCCACAGTTCCTGAAATTAACCTGGGAAATTACAATATGGGGTTATTCACAATCATTTGGTTCTGAAATAAGTTGTAATGGGATAAACTTAAAAGTGATTTTCAATAGACATTTCCAATCTATCCACTCAAGATGTGGATAGATTGGAAGTCATTGTAGCTCAACACTAAAGGTCAGGCCTAATAATCTTTCGCTTCATCTTCAGTTTTACCTTTGCTCTTTCGGTTGTTTTAAGACAATGTAAGACACAATTTAATGCCTCTGATGGGAATTTTTATGCTGTTTACTGAAAATAAAACATGAATTAAACTTTATTGATTTAATCTAGACTGATGAAAATACCTTTCAGGATAAAAGAAATATGACTGACAACTTGTTTCATTCCAGTTTCACTATTCAACAAATATAATAGGATACTTCTCTTCTTCTGTCATGTAAGACCAGCATTTGTTACCCTCCCTGTTGCCAGCATCACCTTTTACACAATTTTACAGATTACTAGACTCTTCATCCCATTGTAGCAGATAACTGAGTGCCTCACATGTGAGAACTCTGTATAGGTTTTAGGTTGCAATTGACAAAGAAGGGCCAGGAAGTGCAGGCAAGGGCCACCAATTATGTCAGATGGCATGTTGGACTGTATCAATGTACAATGCAAGCAATTTACCCCTACCAAGCAAATTTCAGGTAGAATGTATTTATAGAGTCTGTAACAGATATACCACTTCCTTGAGGAAAATATCCAGATACAGGCTTAACATTCAGACAGGAAAGTGGAATAGAACATAGAACATAGAACATTACAACAGAACATTAGAACAGGCCCTTCGGCCCTCGATGTTGAAAAACCTGTGAAACCAATCTGAAGCCCATCTAACCTACACTATTCCATTTTCATCCATATATTTATCCAATAACCATTTAAATGCCCTTAAAGTTGGCGAGTTTACTACTGTTACAGGCAGTGCGTTCTATGCAAATGGACACCGAGACCTCTCTGCTCATTCACTCGACCAAGAACTTTACCATCAGCCCAGTACTCTGTATTCCTATTACTCCTTCCAAAGTGAATCACCTCACACTTTTCTGCATTGAATTCTATTTGCTACTTCTCAGCCAAGCTTTGCAGCTTATCCATGTCCCTCTGTAGCCTGCAATATCCTTCTGCACTGTTCACAACTCTAATGACTTTAGTGTCAACTGCAAATTGACTAACCCATCCTTCTACGCCCTCGTCCAGGTCATTTATAAAAATGACAAAACAAATCCTTGTGGTATACCACTAGCAACTGAACTCCGAGATGAACATTTCACATCAAGCATCACCCTCTGTCTTTTTTCAGCTTGCCAATTTCTGATCCAAACTGCAAAATCACCCTCAATCCCATGCCTCCATATTTTCTGCAAAAGCCTACCATGGGGAACCTTATCAAATGCTTTACTGAAATGCATATACACCACATCAATGCATATACACTTTACCCTCATGCACCTGTTTGGTCACCTTCTCAAAGAAGGTGGCTCAGTGGTTAGCACTTGGTCGCACAGCAGCAGGGACTTGGGTTCAATTCCAGACTCAGTTGACTGCCTGTGTAGAGCTTGCACATTATCTCTATGTCTGTGTGCATTTATTCCGGCTTCTTCCCACAGTCGAAAGTTGTGCAGGTTAGGTGGATTGGCCATGTTAAGTTGTCCATGGATGTACGGGCTAATTGGATTAGCCATGGGAAATACAGGGTTACAGGGATGGAGTAGGATGTCTTTGGACAGGTGGTGTGGACTTGATGCGACTAAAGTTTTTAAATACTCTGCAAACACTAACTATCTGCATATATTCTTGAAACTCAGGATTCCAGGCCTTTCTATGGTGTCTGTTTACTTTATTCTCTGAAACTACGTTCAGACTATACCAGTCAAGCACAGTGAGCATAGATCAGTTAATAGACTCACATAACTGAAAACAAGACAATGGAATGATTGCACACCACAGTAATGTCAAGTGACCATCAAAAGGTTCTTGCCTCAGCTTTTGGAGCTTTTCCAAACTGGCAGTTTGGCTGGCTTCAACAAAACAAATCTGTTGACTCTTTAGGTTGACAAGTGATGTATCTCTTTTAACCAGAGACTATTTTCCTCCCACATTCTGCCTGGTTACTCACAGATTACCAGTAACCTTCTCCTCAATGCTGACCTCACCGGCTGCAACCTTGGTTTCCATTAAATCTTTCTCTCTTTTTCTGTCCAAACATCTGGAGACCAAATGGTTGTCTACAGTTAGCTTCTGCCTGTGTTTTCAAGTCTAAACAATATGAACCTTGCTCCCAATAAGTGTCAACATCAGTCCCTCTGTTCCCATGCATACCAAGTTACCGAGGCTTATTGTTAAATAGAATTCAACACAGATTATATGAAGATATTTTTACCTTAAATTAAAGTGACAATATCAAAACATCATCTTATAAACTTCGCATTCATAACAGCAGCACCATTATTTGGACTAAGAATGAAATGATGATTCTTGGAAGATACAGGCAACTTTCTGAAAGAAAGGCATATGACCACTTTTATGCCAACCACAGACAGAAGCAGCGTATGCACACTGCAAAAGGAATGATTATCAAACTTATGTCTGGGGTGTTACTGTAGCACTCCAGATGCCTCAGAACCATAAATCAGAAATACATCATTTATTTCATCCTTTTTGTAGTATCACAGAAACAAAAAGTTTTCTTACTGCCCATGAAGAATGTGTTTGATTGAGTGTTGTCTTATCCCTCAGAGTGATTGTTCCAAATTCAAAAACTCCTGCAGCAAGCATTTTTGTGAGTTTTAAAAGGATTACTCATTATCACACACTTGCCCCAGAGATTTGAAACATGCAATATCTCAATCACCCAACTCTCTTATTATTACACATGCAATGATTAAATCCAGATGAAGGGAAAGAAAGCATAATTACAGTTTAATGTTGCCTCAGTCTCTTTCATTACAGAAATGTAGTTTCTTAAATAAGTAGGTGCTTAAATTGAAGAAAAGACTTTGTAAAGTAGAGGATTCTCTTACAGGAGATTGATTTTCTGTAAACTTCTAGTTGGAATAGCTTGGGAAAAAACTCATGTTTAATAGCTTTCAATGGGACTCTGCAAACAGTTTCTTGCTCTGGGGAGGTGATAGACTCGTGGAATTATTGCTCAACTCTTAATCCAGAAACCTTTTTGATTTGATTTATTATTGTCACATGTACCTTGATACAGTGAAAAGTTTTCTTTTGCATGCAGTACAGACAAATCAGACCATACAAAGATCATAGGGTGATAGAACACAGGGATGAGTACAAAGTTATGGCCGCAAAGAAGGTGCACAAGAAGCAAGATCAACATTAGATTTGAAATTTGAGAGGTCAATTCAATAGTCTAATAACAGTGGGGAAGAAGCTGTTCTTGAACCTATTGGTGCACGTGTTTAAGCTTTTGTGTCTTCCAGCTGATGGAAGAGGTTGCAAGAAATTATAACCAGGATGGGAGGGGTCTTAGGTAATATACAGGCGTGGTTTGGATTAAATCCACTGGCGTGGATAGTAAATTCAATAAAATTCTGGATCAAGAGTCTCATGATGGCCATGAAATCATTGTCAATTATCAAAACAAAACCCACCTGGTTTACCAATGTCCTATAAGGAAAGAAACTGCTGTCCTTACATGCAACTACAGACTTTTAACTACACTCTGAGCCTTTGGGGATGGGCAATAAATGCTGGCCTAGCCAGCGATGCCCAGACCCCATGAATGAATAAAAATAAATAAATGTAACAACATGTAATTTGTACATGACAGTGAAGGAGCAATGGCATAATTCCAAGTCAGGATAGTATGTGGCTTGGAGGCGAATGTGCATTAGCTGCTCTTGTTCTTGATGGGAGAGATTGCAGGTTTGGAAGGAGCCTTTGGCGAATTGTTATACTACATTTTTCAGGTGGTCCACACTGTTGCCGTTGTGTGTCAGTGAGATATCTAGGTGAGTGCAGGTATGTATGAACACACAAATGGACAAGTCCTGAAGCCTGTTTCCAAAAAGTGATGGTACATTGATTAAACATCTTTGGGATTGTTGTTTGAACTTTGAGATTTACTCAGCCCAACTTGATTAGGGCAATCATACTGCAATGCTACGTCGATGGTATCCATTCATATTTCTCTATCGTGTATTGAGTTTCAATATTTCTTTTGTCGATGATGAAACAGAAAGCTATAATGATTAGAATGCCACAGTTCATTTAGTTTATGGTCCATCCTTAAACAAAGGCGAGTGTGAAATCCTCAAAAGGTTGAGAATATACAAAATTAAATAAGAATCATTTGAGACTTAAGACTAATGGTCACATGATTTGCAGTGGCCATTTTAAGAAACAGTTTTTGTTCAAAATATTAATTATAAATTTGAATTTCATAATATATTGGAATATGACAGTACTTTTCCCTAAGGAATGACACCTGACCTATTTCTTTTAAGTGATTCATTTTCATAAAGTATGAATACAGGAATTGTCCATAAGGTTTCATTGCACAGGTGGCTAAGACTTTGGTAGCCCTAAATTTCCTTGAGGTGTCTGTTTGCATTAGCCACAATCAGAACTACCTTCCTACTTCTTGTGCCTCTCCTCGCACTGGTACTCATACATTTGATAATCAAATGTGGCATTAGTTAGAGCGTTAGTTGTCTGATTTCTGACTATTTCTGGCATATCTCTGGTGGAGGGAACACCCTCAACTTTGTAATTTTGTTAATCCCTTTGATGGACCTTTTTGGTTCAATTCCCTGTTGAATTGATGTAAACCTGATTATAGGTTGGTTATAATCGCAAATGGCATTCAAAGGCCTATTTGAAACCTAGATCTTGAAACAGCCAGACCTTTTAGACAACTCGAGCTAAGTTATTTTTACTAGCCAAACATACCACTGGAGTGTAATTGATGATCCCATTTTTGGGGATTTGTTGAACTGCTGACATTAGCCAAAGAGAGTTTAAAATCAATCCCACGATGTGTTACAAAATAAACAAGCAAGATAACAATCTTATATAAGATTTTACTTGTTCACTACTTGAGGCAGCATCTTTAGGATTTAGGCTGCATGGCAACAATATGAGCATTCATAAGGTAAGCTCCAACTTCGCCAAAAAAACTCCACCCTGGAGGGCTCCATTGTAGAATGCCAGAGGAGTTGCCACTTGCTCTAAAGTAATACATACAGCCAGTCATTCATGACAGTGCAGATCTAGTGACAATTCCCAGACACTTGCACTGTGCCCACGAGCAAATAAACCATAAGGTTAATCCCACTCAAACACTAAACCACTTTCTCAGATAACCTATATTGCTTGGTAGAGGTAGTGTTATGTGACTCCTCTACCCATGTAATACCCACATACTGAAATAGTATGCATCACACAAACATTGTAGTTCACACCATAACTGATGGGAAGTGTCTGACTGCACTTCACAACACTGCATCAAGAAACAGGATGTTGAACCTTAAGCAACTCCATTTTGAAAGCAGTCCTCAATTTATCTTGTTTATTTTCCCATGTACTTATTCTTTCCAATATATTTAATAAGTTGGAAATTCAGCTTCAAGAAGAATTTGAAAGTTAACTAACAGAAAGTTGCAGAATTTTCTAACTGTTGACATGACATTGACATGAACATTGCATTCTGGGTAACCATCAAATGCACTATAATCCTCTGGAGACAGTTTTTCAGAAATCTGGATAGAACAGAAAATTCTTTGAATTCAGACCCATTAGAATCTTCAAGACCATCTGAGCCTACTGGATAAGGAATTAATAGAAAGCTGGACAAGAACATGAATCCTTATCAGATTGCAAGGTTAGTTGTGTTGTAGAGGTCGCTGTTGGGACATATTTCCCTTAACATACATTAAATGATCTGGACTTGTGTTTGGGGACAGAATAGTAAATATTGCAAATGATACAAAAATAAAGAAATTTCTTGAATATCAAGGAAAATATAAACAGCTTCAACAATGATGGGGAAAATATTTGGATGAAAATTAATGCAGAACAATTTGAAGTGATTTATTTTGCGGAAAAGACATTTCATTGATTTAAAAGGACTGATAAGCAGGAAGGCTAGGCTTCAGATGTAGAAATGCTAATGTGTAATTTTTATTTTAGAATGTTTTGTCTGCTTTTGGATGCTCCATTTATTCAGGATATTAAGGCAGTAGAGACAGTTCAGATGAGATTCCAAGTTGTGACAATGTGAAACTCACTTCTGTACGGAATAATTCAGGCAAATAGCATTGATGTATTTAAGGAAAACATAGGTATGTTCAGGATTGTGAAAGGATAAAAGACTATACTGGCAGAGCTTGATGAAGGCAGATAGGAAGAGGCTGGTGGGTCAGAAATGTTGGTACAGACTAGTTGGATCTAATGGCTTGTTCTAGTCCTGCAAAAATTCTATGCAATTCTTTGGAAATTTGAAAGTTATTAACACTTAGAGTTGAAGTATCATTTCTGCAGTATAGTTGGCACAAGAAGATGTGTCCCTTGCACCAAGCAAATCATACGCTGATCCTGTACAGAGAACAGTTTGAAGTCCCTTTTAGCATGATCCTCCTTTGTTGGGCTTTTTGCAGCAACACTTGCAAAGGTGCTTGAAGAAACAGAGTTTTCTCTTCAACATATGCCCACCATTTCCAGCTTGCTGCACAGCAAGAAGGATGAAGCCCCTTTGAACAGCAGCAGCTGCTGCATACTCATCCTACATCCCATCGGTAGCCAATTGCTGACAACAATTCCAATCAGGACCAAAAGCAACTTGTGTAAAATTAATCAGGTCAATCTCACTAGATTTAGCAAGGTCAGGTGAGCACGGGCTCAGAAACAGTGCCACCACTGCGGGAACTAGAAAATCTATCCTTGCGTCATTTTCTTCTGTAGCAATATTTTAATACCATGTATTTTAATGATGTGCTTTTTCTGTATGTGAATCAGTGGCTTTGTAATTGGCTTGAAGCATAATGAAGCATACTCCTTTCAGACATGTATGAAATTATGCATGAGGTGCACCAACCATCTGCTGCATTTTCAGACCCGATTCTCACAGTGGTTTGTCAGACTGTCGTATGGTCTTCAGACTGGTGTTGTACTTTTGTCAATTGACAATGTTTGATTTTTCAAATCAAAACATGAAGAGACTTAACCTATGTTTTTAAGCATAGCAGTTTTGTATTAATTGAATCCAACCTGTGGAAAAACACTCTACATTTGTCAGGATTCTGTACGTTTTGTAGGCATTGGGGCAGGGTTCATCTGCTGATAATTTTTTAATTGTAGAAAATAACCAAATGAGAGAGGATCGCGTTAACATTTGAGGCTTTGGTCAAATTATAAATAACATGTGTCTGTCCAGTCCAGGTGTATTCTGGCTACATGTCAAGCCTGAGTCATAATTGTCAGGCAGGTTTTATTTAAAGCACAAAGGGGATAAATCGTTTTTCACTTGATATGCAGGACAGACTCTGCTGTCACTCATTCAAGGATATACAATGCTGAATATCGCCATAATGTAATATTTTCTTAGCTTAACTTAGAACAAACAATGTTTATAAATGACAAGAAGGGGGCAGAATTAAAATGTGCAAGAGTAGGCTTGGGAGTGGATGGAGACGTGTTACAAGTGCTGAAACTGAAAATCAGGCAAAACTTATGAATGTCCTCATTTAACTACAATGTTAGGCTCTATGTGAGCAACTCTTTGAGAAAGCTAGTGTGTTTGATTCAATCTAATAATAATTCAGTTTTGTGTGATGTTTGCTTGAGGTATGGGAATGAGCTGAAAATGTGTTGCTGGAAAAGCGCAGCAGGTCAGGCAGCATCCAGGGAACAGGAGAATCGAAGTTTCGGGTATAAGCCCTTCTTCAGGAATGGGCTTATGCCCGAAACGTCGATTCTCCTGTTCCCTGGATGCTACCTGACCTGCTGCGCTTTTCCAGCAACACATTTTCAGCTCTGATCTCCAGCATCTGCAGTCCTCACTTTCTCCTGAGATATGGGAATGCCAGATCCCATGGCTACCTGGAACTCACTGGTGAATGCAAGGTGCGAAGACAGTGACAGAGAAAGGAGTTAGAGAAATTATGATCAAAAATTACAATTACTCATGTGAAGACACATGTTCTGAAGCACTGCGATCACTTACTGATTTCCCTCATGCTTCTGAACTCATACCCCATTCTCCCCATCTCAGTGCGCCATCAAATTCAAACTCATGCCACACCACCCACCAGAATCAAATTATAGTTTAACATTCTTACAAGGGGCATTGAGTTACTTTATAGCAATAGTTATTCATTGTGAGAGTTGATTTTGCCTATTCCATGGAACACAACTGATGATGTATGAAATGTTTGTCAAACCATTCCATGCCCCTTATTTGGCTCTTCCAGAGGAGAATACTTCTGAATTGTGAGGATATTGCTTATTCAACTCTTAAAAAGGAGAGGGAGGGCAAGACAATATAAGGACATCATCCTTTGGCTTGATTGCAAATACAATGCTTTAGACTTCCTTATCTCTTTCTTGAAACATGAAAACTAAGTTACAAATCAACACACTTCTACCAAAACAATTTACTAGCATCACCAAGAGCAGGCCGCAAGAGGCCAGATTTAGTTTTTAGACAGACAGAGATCAAGGTTTCTAAGTATGTTTCCTGTGCCATATGAGTGATTGTGACTAAAATGGAAAGAATATAACCCTGCAGTTCGGTGGGGATTCCACCCAACTCCATTCACACACAGATTGTGTTTAGTTCCACATCAATTTGTTTAATGAGAGAATTCATCTTAAAAATGGCCTTACATAATTACCATAGATCATCTAACAGCTGCTGATGAAAAATGTATTCACTCAATAGATAATTAATATTTGACTGTGATTGTCACTACATGCTGAGCTATTGACCTTTAGGAGGCTGATAGTGTGTGCACTTATCAACTGCATGCGTGCCTGAGGGTCTGTTTTTAACCAATGATAATGCTTTTTTGTTTAAAGTTGTTCCCATCCCGTCTGCAAATATTATGAGAATGAAGGAGGGAGAGAAAAAAAGCAAATGCAAAGACCTGAATGGCTGTAAAACCAAGTTGAATGGCTAAAAATCCATAAATCCAACTCCGAAGGGGAGTATTTCTCCTACTGGGCATTCTAATGATACAAAGTGAAGCACTTCATAACTCATTGATCTCATCTAGAATATTGATGAGGCAATTTACTAGGAGAAAGTGAGGGCTGCAGATGCTGGAGATCAGAGCTGAAAATGTGTTGCTGGAAAAGCGCAGCAGGTCAGGCAGCATCCAAGGAACAGGAGAATCGACATTTCGGGCATAAACCTGAAGAAGGGCTTATGCCTGAAACGTCGATTCTCCTGTCCAGAGGCAATTTACTAGTCAGTCCAAGTTTTCAGTTTGATTTTATGGACTATAAAAAATAATTTTGGAAAAGGTAAATTCAAATTTAGCAACTTCTCAGTATAAGCAATGTAAAAGAATAATATTTATTTAAAATTTGGGACTTGAAGTATGCAATGTACCAGAACAAAGGCACATTAGAAATTCTATGTTTTCATCAATTGCACTGACCCTAATAGGATCCACAACATTTTGTTCTACAAAATTGCTGCAAATAGAACCTATGAATTCTTGCTCATAGTTATCTCTACAAATCTACCTTTCCCAATTTATATGAAGATTAACGTCACCCATGGTTACATGGCTTCATCTCCCGATTTATCCTTTCTACAGGCCTTGGTTTTCAATTCACCTGAACATTGATCCCAACACAGTGCATGTGAAGCCCCTCCCAGCAGAATAGCACCCTTCTACTCCAGTACTAACTGAAACCAACTTATACAACAGCATCTGGATCCCTCCCTCCAGCTCTAAGTTTCTCTTCAGCCCCAAAGAGATGTCCTTAATCCGGCATCGGACAGGCAATACAGTTTTCAGGACTTGTGCTCACAGTTGCAGAGGGTAGTATGTGTCTTCCCAATTACACTTTCTCTAATAACTACTGTGGTCCTATGTCCTCTATGCAGTCGCTACTTTAATCTGCACAGCTTGAAAGAACCTCGTAACTGTTAGACAAATGCAGTGTCTTCATATCCACCTCACCTGCAGTCACAGCTTCCTGTCTCTGAGTTACCTACTCTGAGGGGTGTCACTGCTTTCCGGAGCAGAGTGTCCAAGTAACTTTCCCCTTCCCTGATGTGTCAATGTCTGCAGCTCGGATTCCAGCTCCTCAATTCAGATCCAGAGTTCCTCAAACAGCAAGCACTTACTCCAAATATGTTCACTCTGGATCACACTGGCTCCCAGCAGCTTCCACATGTTACAGTAGCAACACATCACACGTCATGCCAACTTTATCATCTTTGATATAATTTTCAGTTCCCTTCTCTATAAAATCTGTTGTAATTTTTTAATGAGAAAAACACTATTATCAATCTTATACTTAACAAGCTCCTTTATGAGAGGAGAGAAGAAAGACATTAGAGTCTTAAACACAAACTGAAGACCTTACTTATATCATAAAGATTAGTAATAAAAACAATTGAGCTTCTTTTCCTGCAAACACGTCACACAGTGGTTTGTGACATCTCTGCAAACTAGGCTCTCAATCACATTTTTTATCCAATCCCACTCATCTCTCACTTGTAGAATTTACTTCTTACAATAAATTCCAGTTAAAGTACCTTCTGTCTCCCTTGCATTGAATTCCCACTGTGAACCAGATTTTGAGTTTCACTCACTCAGACTTTTTCTCACTTAGACAAAGTCTCCACTTACATTGACCATGTTTCTTACTGACTATGTGATGCATAGTCTTTACCCTGTCCTCATTTGACAGCAACAGAACTTAATTTTATTTGAAAAAAGATATTGAATTGCCAATTAAGTGGATTGCCATCCTTTTTACTTTCTCAGCTGCTTGGTCTCTGTTAAGACACCACATGCAAAATGTACAATGGATTGGCATGTCATGTGTCCTTCCATTATAATTGCCAGAGTATCCAAATAAGCTGATTGTCTGTGTATTTTAATGGTGACTTGATTATCTCATCCCTGGGAAATAATCCTAGCAAGGCCCCCTTGTCCAACGAGTTAGCCTTCAAAGTCCTTCCATAACAGCTGAATACCCTTGATGTCAGGTCTATGTTTAACTGCAACAATAGCATAGGAAATGTGAGTCCTTCACATTCCCCTAAAGTCATTGTCTTGGGTCGGTTATACAACCTTGCATCACCTCCAACTGCAGCAAATCTTCGCTATTACACTGAAGCATCAACCTCGATTTCTGAACTCAAGGTCTGGAGACAGATTAGAAACCAAAGCCTTGTAACTCCACAAGCAACCCCACCTTATAATAGCACCAACAACTAAGTCATAGCTGAACACACAATCCATACCTTGTGTTTCCCCCATGTCCCGTCAGCTTTTGCTCTCCTTCATTCACATCCCTCTTCTATACCACCACCACCCTCACCTCCCATCATCTCCGTGTCCCCTTCCTCACCCTCCTCTATCTATATCCTTAGCATCATTTCTATATTATCATTCACCTCAGGATCTCCAAAGGCCTTAGAAGGTGGATGGATTTGTTGAATTGAAAATGTAGTTTTATTTGGCCCAGGGAATAAAATTCAATTAAAACCTCAAAATTTATGTCAGTGCCACCAAGAGATGCAGATGAGGGAGGAGATGCATGAAGGAGCAACAGCACCACCTAATGTTGATAGGACTCTAAAGTAGGTATGATGATAACTACACAGGACTACCCAGACATGGCACATTCATAGAACAGTAAGTATCTATGAGAGAAACATGCTATCTAACTTCAAGACTTCAGTTGAATCCTGAAAGATTCTTCAAAGTATGTCCCTGTGTTAGTTTGCAGATAAGGTTGATGTATTCTATGCCCATCGATTTTCAGCTGCTCCATCATAAGGTCAGAAGTGGGGATGTTTATTCACCTATGATTGCACAATGTTCAGAACCATTCGCAACTCCTCAGGTCTATGTTTAACTGCAATAATATCTGGACAATATCCAGGCTTGTGCTGAAAAGTGGCAAGTAACATTCATACCACACAAATGCCAGGCAATGACCATCAAATAAGAGATAATCTACCCACAACCCCCTGACATTCAGTGGCATTACCATTGCTGAATCCCCTACTATCAACATCCTGGTGACCAGAAACTGAATTGGACCATCCATTAAATGCAGTAACTATAAGAGCAGAGTCTAGGAATACTGCAGCAAGTAACTCACCTCCTGACTCCCCAAAGCTTGTCCACCATCTACAAGGCCAAGTCAGGGCTGTGATGGGATACTCCCCATTGCCTTGATAAGTGGAGCTTGAGGCTTGATACCATCCAGGCCAAAGAAGCCCATTTTATTGGCACCACAAGCACAAGCATCCATTCCCTCCACCACTAACTCTCAGGGGTTGCAGTATGTACTATCTACAAGATGCACTGCGGAAATTCACCAAAGATACTTCGACAGCACTTTCGAAAGCTATATTTAGTCTACAGCTGAAGTACTTTGTGCAGTTCGGAATATTTTTTACAGGAGGGATGTGATTGCACTGGAGGGGGTGCAGAGGAGGTTCACCAGGAGGTTGCCTGAGATGGAGGTTGCCAGCGATGAAGAGAGGCTGGATAAGTTCAGGTTGTTTTCCTTGGAGAAGAGAAGGTTGACGAGGGACCTGATGGAAGTGTATCAACTTATGAAGAGCCATGGACAGGATGGATAGGAAGCAGATGTCCCCTTTGTTGAATGGTCAATAATGAGGGCAGGAGATGTTTTAGGGAATTGAGGAAAGATTTTTTTCATTGGGATGGTGGTGGCAATCTGGAATGCACCACCTGGGAAGGTAGTATAGGTGGAAAACTTCACAACCTTTAAAAGGTATGTGAGTAAGAGCTGCAGCATGGGATTAGCATTAGCAGGTTGGCACAGTCTGCATGGGCCGAAGGGTCTCTTCTGTGCGGTATGACTCTTTGACCTCTTGCAGGCATTATATGACCTTTCCTCCTGTAATGTAAGGATGAAGATTTCAGCTCCTGTTTGGCCAAAATGATCAGCAGGTTCACATGAAAGCAGTGGTGCTGGTTGAGGGTCAAGAGGGGCAGGAAGAGCTGGAAGGTCTCAGCATGTCAGAACAGCCACGCTTTACACTGCTGATGGCTGTTTCTATCATGGTAAACTGAGGCCAATTTATGCAATCTATCATTGATGGCTCAGGGGACAGCATATTTCAATGATTGTTGAGGTGACAGGTCACCTCAACGGCTGTTTCATCAGACCTCGAGCAGCACAGCAAGTGGCAATCCCTGGATACGTAATGCAGACAGCTGCTCCAAGGCTTATTCATAGAACATTTAATACATTTTCAGCTTCTGTCTGCCACATCCCAATCTCACCTTCACCAGCTCCGACCACCCTTCTGATATCAAGAGCATCCTTCTCCAAGGTCATCGATATCGCTAGGTTGACCAGTTCATCGCAGAAGGACACCTCTTGCAGGCATTATGTGACCTTTCCTCCTGTAATGTAAGGATGAAGATTTCAGCTCCTGTTTGGCCAAAATGATCCATAGTCTGTTATGATTCTTCTGACATTTCACCAAACTATACAAGACCATCCTCTCATACCTCCACGATTTTGTTCCCTTCTCTCACATCTCGATGTTCCTTTTCAATTTGGTTTGAAGTCCTGCTGCTTATGGGTGTGCCAGCTTTGTAAGACCTTCCTGGTTGACACCCTAGTTATGTATGTTACTCGGTTTGCCAGATCTTTCAGGAAGTCTCGGAAGCTGTGTCCTGCTCACCATTTTGCAACTGCTAACCACTCTGGCAACCTCCAACTATACCTCCACTGTTTGCTTCCCCTTACCTCTTTCCAGATATAAAAGGTTCCTCCTGGCATGATCTGCAGAGACATAACACATAGCCCGGAGCAATCTCAAATAATGGACTGACTGGTTAATGATCTGAATGCCTGTTACCTTATATTGGCACTCTCTGGCTGTGTCCATTTTGAAGGCCGATGCCTTTGTATATCTATCTCCCACTTCATAATCATGTTTCCTGTCCATCATGGAATGGATATCATGGCAGTGAATCATGCACATCACACTCCAATTTCCTGGTTCCTGAAAATGCTTCCATATTAGAATGTCAGCAACGTCAACAAAATCCAAGCCTGAAGGTCTAAGATCGTAAAAAGACATTGTAAGGAAAGAGATAGAAAGGAGTTAACTGATGGTAATCATTTCTTTTTCTGATGGGATGTTACAATGTATAACTAGGCCATAAATCTTGGTGTGAACTTACCATTGCTGCTTCTCCATGTGCAGATCATTTTGGACTACAATGCACCTGAATTTTTGTAACACATTACCTGATTTGGATGAGGGTTTGGATTTAGTGTTCCCCACCCTGCGATGCAAACATCCAGTAGGGGGATACTGCAGGAAAAGCAGGACTGATATGAAAGAGATTGGATCATACAGTAAGGATGCTTTTACTAACTTAGGACTGTGGACCATTGGACGTGCTTACTGTGAGAGAAGGAGTGATCTACAGAGAATAGGGATGACTGAAACCTGGAGGATTTGTAGACAGATGGTCAAGAATAAAGATAATGCAGCATAGAATGAAGATAATTGTAAAGTCTTCACAATTGTTATGAAGACTTTACCTGGTAATAGCCATTACATGAGGTCATAAGGTTTTTTCCCTTTATACTTAGTCATGTGAATCCATCAATCCTACTTTTTAGTCCACTTTCTTGCTCCCTCTTCCCTCTGTGATGAAACAGCCTGATTTTCTTTTACTGCATAGCTTATGCAATTTTCATTGAAAGATAATACCCAGTTTGGCTTAAAGTTCTCAGATTAGTCCACTTTAATAAAGGAGCAGCATTAGTTCTTAAGAGGAAATTGTGGGTTTTGCTTTCTTGCTTCATCTAGGAGCGGAGACCTTCTGTCTCACCTATGGGAGACATTTTAAAAACAGGAGCAGGCTCTTTAGGCCATCAAGCATGTTCCTTTGACATTCAGTGTGATCATGGCTGATCTTCAAGTAGCTGCATCTTTTCCCTATATCCCTTCACGTCTTTAGCTCACAATATCAGTTCATCTAATTGATAAACTGATCATCAATTGAGCATCAATTGGCATAGCAAAAGAAGGTTCCAAACTTTTACAACCCTAGTGTTTCCTAATTTCACTTCTAATGGGTCCAGTTCAAAGTTTTATATTATGCCCTCTTTTCATAAACTCCTCAACTGGTGAAATAGTTTTTTTTCTGTTTATTCTATATGAAACTTTCAGACCTAATAAACGGTACAGTAAAGAAATAACCCTCTACAGCACTGATTTTCTCTCTCTGCAAAAATATGGACAGTTTCAAAATCAGATGTAGGAAACATCTGGGTTACTTCTGTCAGTGGTCCAGGTTGACTTTCCATGATGCTAGGATGGCAGCTTTTGCAGCCCTCGTAGAAAGAGCCAGGAGATATTCCTGGTAGAATGTAAGTGGACCTTGAGCTAGAAGGTGGGTAAGGAGAAACATGACTATACTAACACATGTTCCACATTTATTGGATGGGATGGTTCAAATGGATGATTAACAGAGCATAAACTGTCAGCCTTTAGAAACAAAGTATTTTAGCAAGTGCTCAGAGAAAGAGGGCAGTCAGGTGATGCTTGTCACCAGACATCACCTTATTCAGATTGAAGGTGAACTAGAATTGAGGGGAAGAAAGCTTCAGTGAAGAGCGTCCTCACAAACAAATGCTGCAGAATCTCAGCAAGGCCATGAGCATTTGTGGAGAGAAAGCAGTCAATGTTTCGGGTCCAGTGATCCTTTGGGTTCTGAAGCATGGTTACTGGATCTGAAACGTTGACCCTGCTTTCTCTCCCTATGGTTCTGAAGGAGTCACTGGACCCGAAACATTGAACCTGCTTTCTCTCCATATGGTTCCTGAGAGGGGTCACTGGGTGTAAAACATTGACTTTGCTTTCTGTCAACAGATGCTGAGTTTCTCTGGCTATTTCAGTTTTGGTTTCAGATTTCTAGCATCCGCAGTTCTTTATTCGCTCACACGTTGATTAAGAACAGGATGCTGTCATCATCAACAATTGAGATCAACACCCTCTATGTTCATCTTCCTGTACCAGTTGGTCCCAGGTTCTGTTTGCCATTCCTGCTGGGCAGCATGTTGCTTCAGTTGCTGCTCTCAGGATGCTTCAGTTGTTTGGTGAGAGACACAAGGTGGCTGGTTCATGCATAAAAACTCATCAGTTACAAGTTATAGCAATTGCTTGCAGGAAAGATAAACCAGGAAAGATGAGTTTTGACTGCAGAGAACAGAGGGAGCACTGCTGAGCTGGAGGAGAACTGAATACTTCTCTCTCTATAACTGGTTCCCAGTTCCAAGCTGCTCAGTTACCTGAGAACCAATCTCACAGTTGTTGGTAGATAAAAAGAATTTTGTCATTGATTTGTCCCACATCCAATCAACTTCTTGTTGTCAGTAAAAGTTGCTTGGCACCACATTGTCTGAAACCTGAAGTCTAATTACTGTTTGTTCAAGCTGTTTTTTACGATGCTTGCCCGCATGTTAGTTCTGAAGGAGGATTCAAAACAATAACTCTCTTTCACTCACAGCCACTGCCAGATTGACTGAGTTTCTCCAACACCTTCTGTCTGTTTGCTTCAGATTTGCTTCAGCGATCATAGTATTTTGATATTATATAGGTGTCAGATTACTTTGCTTTTCAAGACAGACAGCCACCCTTTCAAACGCTAGTTCCAATACTGCTCTTTCTCATTTCAGTCCTCAGTTTTTAAAAACACAAAACAAAAGAATTTATAACCGGATAGTCCTGAATGGTTAAAGGAGCAGAATTGTTGGGATTGATTTTAATACCTGCAGGTTTACAGTGCAGTGGTCTTGTGATGAATGTGCTTCGTTATGTCTGAAAGTTTTATGGTCCCACAGTTTTCACTGTTGAGCTGATTATTGCTTGCTTTTGAACTTGATCTACTGCTCAGTGTTGGTGAGAATAGTGTCAAGGCAGCAGGCCGAAATAGCTCTGCATTGGTTGCTTGGGTCCAGCCAGAGGCAGGGTTTCCAAAGAGCTGCTGGTGTCAGGAGGATCAGGCCCGAGGAGGCCGAAAGCTTCCTTCTGCAGGCTGAAGAAGCATCTCTGCTCCCCTTAACGTCCCAACAAATACCCTGAGGTTCCTTGGGCAACTTTGACGTAGCTCAAGCCTCCCTTGCATCTCCATTAAAATCAATTTGCTGCACTCAAAACCACATCAAGCTGTGACTTTTCGATTTAAATTGGACCTCTGAGAGCATGAGAGCAAAATAATTTCCACAGCCAAACTGTACAATTGTGTGACAATCCTTGTTGTCCTTGAAATACAGTTGGATATTTATAGGTGGAAATAGATCCAAAATCATTAATATGTATCCAGTAGTTAAATTGCATTGTGTTGTTGCCAGCAGTAAGGCAACTGATTGGTCCTGAAATAGGGTTTCTCTTAGCAGAAAAACAAGAGCCCAAGACCTATTATCATAGTGGCACCTCCACATCATGGCTACCATTGACATCACAAACTCAGTGGAGAGAATCCCTAAGGAGATTGTGCATATTAACACTGACATTAAGTTTATAAATTCTGTGCCTGTCCACTCATCTCCACTTCACCTGATGAAGAGGCAGCGCTCCGAAAGCTTGTGATTTCAAATAAACCTGTTGGACTATAACCTGGTATGATTTGTCTTCTGATTTTGTCCACCCCAGTCCACCACTGGCACCTCCTTTTCAATGCGTGCACCGATAGAGAAGGCAGCTAAACTCCCTTTGAGCACCCCATCCCATGTTAATATTGAGAGGGACTCTGGGAATAGCACACCACTCGATTTCTCTTTCAGCTTGCACTGATGCATCCATCCACAGGATTGCCAGCAGAGGGTTGGTGGTAATTCCTGGCAGACCATCAGCAAGTTGGTTAGAATGCCTTATACAGTATTTTATGAACTCAGCAGGGAATGTTTGAAGGGAAGCTATTACATTGAGGTAGAGAATAGATAGTTTAGTTGACAGCATTCATGGCCACACCATAGTTAGGGGGCAATTGTGTAGTGGTATGGTCAACATAGAGCTCGATAGCACACAAAAAGGCCCTTGAGCCCATCAAGTCTGCACCGATCAAAAAAACCTAACAATTCTAATCTCATTTTCCAGCACTTGGCCCAAAGCCTGGTATGCCTTGGCATAAGAGCCCATAGGATTCAATGAAACTTGTCTCATTAAACCCAGAATTGACTGACTGGTCGGAAGCATCGGGTGATAGTCAAGGACAGATTTTTTTATGACTGGAAGTCTGTGTCCAGTGGGGTCGCATAGGGGTCAGTGTTGGGATTCTTGCTGTTTGTGGTATTGTACAAATGATTTAGACTTGAATGTAGGAAGATTCATTAGAAAGTTCACAGTGAGAATCTCACTGGACTGGAAATCCAGAAGTGTAGGCTAATATCAAATCCACCTGATCAATTAACAAGTCAGGAGTTGAAAATTAATCTCCATAATAGTGACTGTGAAGCATCACTGATTGACCACTAATGACCTTTAGTGTGTATTGAGGGAAGGCACCTTCCTCTGCCAGCATAGGAATCACAAAACTTGTGCCCACACCTCCTCCCTCACCTCTATCCAAGGCCCAAAAGGAGCCTTCCACATCCATCAAAGTTTTACCTGCAACATCCACCAATGTCATTTATTGTATCCGTTGCTCCTGATGTGGTCTCCTCTACATTGGGGAGACTTTGCGCCTCCTAGCAGAGCGTTTTAGAGAACATCTCCGGGACACCCGCACCAATCAACCCCACCACCCCGTGACCCAAAGTTTCAACTCCCCCTCCCACTCCGCTGAGGGCATGCAGGTTCTGGGCCTCCTCCACTGCCACTCCCTCACCACCCGATGCCTGGAGGAAGAACACCTCATCTTCTGCCTTGGAACACTTCAACCCCAGGGCATCAATATGGACTTCACCAGTTTCCTCATTTCCCCTCCCCCCACTTCACCCCAGTTCTAACCTTTCAGCTCAGCACTGTCCTCATGACCTGTCCTACCGGCCAATCTCCATTCCCACCTATCCGCTCCACCCTCCTCTCTGACCTTCACCTTCATCCCCACCCCCATTCACCTATTGTAGGTGAATTGGCCATGCTAAATTGCCCGTAGTGGTAGGTAAAGGGGTAAATGTGGGGGAATGGGTGGGTTGCGCTTTGGCGGGTCGGTGTGGACTTTTTGGGCCGAAGGGCCTGTTTCCACACTGTAAGTAATCTAATCTTAAGGAAGATGATTGCTTGTAAAATTTAAAGTGGTGGGATAACTACAGGATTGTCATCATGGAGGAGAGGAAAACACAAACTCACAAAGTCACAGAATTATTAAGGTACAGAAGGAGACTATTCAGTCCATCATTTATCTCTCCACCCTGCCTTCAGTCCTGATGAAGGGCTTTCGCCCAAAATGTCGATTTCCCTGCTCCTTGGATGCTGCCTAACCTGTTGTGCTGTTGTGCTTTTCCAGCACCACACTGATCTAGACTCTGATTTCCAGCATCTGCAGCCCTCACTTTGGCCTTTAGTGTGTGGTCCCTATCTGACTTCAGAACTACAGCAATGTGGTTGACTCTGAAACGGTTGAGTGAGTTAAATGTCAGTTTGGTTTGTGCAACAAACGCTTGCCTTGCAAATAACTCCAATATTCCACATAGAATAAAGAAAGGAAAAGGATGACAAAAAGTCACAGACTTTCTTCAGTATTCTTGTATCTTTCCTTCTATAACTTACCAGAAATTAAAGAATAGGATCAAAAATTATGTTGTAAAACTTCTGTTGAAAAACTGACAAGCCCTTCTTAAGATAGAATTCAATTCTGAAATTTAAAACAAATTTATCTTGACCTCTTCTGACCATTTGGCTGCTTCCTGCCATGCTTCTCTCGTTGTTTATAGTGGGAGCTTCACCTGACTTGAATCAGCGAAGAGGAAGTGGTGGCTTGTGTAAATGGAGTGAACCCAGGCCAGAATGATGTCTCATTTCCTGTTAATCCCTCTGATCAGTATTCCCATTTGGTAGCAGAAGGTTAAAATTCCTCCTCAGTTGTTTCTAAGAGGCAGCTTCTATAATGGAGAAGTTATGGTAGTTGTATTTGAAATCAGAGAGAATAGCGAGGCCATGAAAAGCTGCCGGATTTTGTTTTAAAGGCCATAAAGGAAGATAAAACTAGTAAAATCTGAAGACTTTCCATTGACATTACAGCAGACTGGAAACACAATGTTGAAATACTTTTCTTGATTCACTGCTCTTTCTGAAGATGGGACATTACTGATCACATTTGAAATCATAACACCACAAGATGAATACAAGGATCTGTTTCCATACTGATGGCATTCTACAAGGATATCTGAGCCTACAGTTTGTTACCTAAATGTGTTTACATTTTATTATTTGAAGTCGACCTGAAAGTTGCTGGAAGGATATGTAATTATTAGGAGCAGGTTTTGGAGCATTCATTACTGGAATTTAAGTGACCAGTAACAATTTAAGTATAAGAGAATTCATTGGCTGAAACAAAATCCAGCATTTGAAAGATTCTACTATCTGTTTTCAACCAAACCAATTTGACAAGATTCAAATATAATTATCTTTTTTTTCTTTCCCTCTAGTTCCTTCAAGCAGGTATCAATCCCAGAGATGACATAGCAACAGAGGCCTATGAAGATGAGTTGGACATGGGCAGATCAGGGTCATACCTGAACAGCAGCATCACCTCAGCCTGGAGTGAACACAGCCTTGATCCTGATGACATTAGGGTAAAAACAATGAACTTTTCTTGTTGTCACATTCTGCAACTAATTTCGCTTTTTAATGCAACATGAACGATAGATTACTTTCTCCACGTAAACATCAAGTTATACTCACCCAAAAGCAAATTACTGTAGATACTGGAAATGTGAAACAGAAATAGAAGCATTGGAAATATCCAGCAGGTCTAGCAACATCTGAAGAGAGAGGAACAGAGTGGAAACTTAGGTCAATGACATTTGTTCAGAGCTGGAAGAAATTAAAAGAGCGATGGGTTTTTAGAAAGTACAGTTAATTCAGGAAGGGGTACAGGTTAGAATACACATAGGGGAATGTCAGAGTTAAGATGAAAGACAGAAGACCATGCTCACTTATTTTTGTTGGACCGAACCAATTAAGCCAGCAATATTAATAATTTGTGCTGTTAGGAACTATTAAGTACTTATTGATAAATAATAGCTGGGCTGCTGTTCTGAACCAGGAAATAATAGCAAGTGAGTTAAAAATAATTTTTAAAAAGAAAGGTAATGAGAAAGTATTTTACAAAGTAATAAGATGAAAAATTGGCCCTATAGGCATATGGACTGAGTAGTGTATTCCACTGAAAAGTTAGAGGACAAAATGTTTCTTTGAACATTTGGAGATTTCTTGCATTCAGCAAATTTCATTCATAATTTTATCTAATTGTCTTGTTTCAGACAATCATTTTTGTGAAGAATTTTAATCCCATAACTATGAAACACAAATATCTAAATTCACGCAAAATTATCATTCTCACTCATTTCACCCCTGTAAAGATGGTACTTGCCATTCTGTAGTGGGACTTCCAATTTTGGCCTTATTCTCTCTGTCTACAATGAGATGCTCTCATCATTGTGAAAAGCCAGATCTGAATATTTCATAATAGACTACATTCAAAGTCCTTCCTTCTTGAGCCAAAATTGAGCATTTTCTTGGTGTTCCTATTCCGTTGTTACATTTTCTGATATTTTTCACAAATGATTTGAGTTCCAACAAGAACGCTCTATGGGTCAGGTAGCTCACTTAAGGGTGAAAATTGTACTTTACCATTTTTATATCCTCCACGGCCGACCTTGTTCTTTCCTGATGCCCCCAACTTTGTACCTAAGCCATGACCTGGTTATTACAAACTCCTTAATTTGTGAGAGACGAATACAAAACGTTATAGCAACTCGCTTGTTCCAATCCTTGACACTTGCATACAATCTTCAAGAACTGTGCATGGAGCAGCAAGAGGAATGGTCTTCTTCTCAGCCACAAAAAACATTGACTATGTCAACTGAGATAGATCGTGGAGTCTTCTCAAAGTTGGATATCAGCAGAAGTTTGTCCCCATTCTCTGCCTGTAGCATGACAACATGTGTGCTGTGATCCTCATCAATCGATCCATCAAGAACCTGTGCATGTAAAAATTGGGGTCCAACAATACTATGTTATCATACCAATGTTTTTTAGTGTCTTCCTCCTGGCAAAACCTCACCATACATCCATGAAACTTAATGCCGGAGTGAAGCCTCTCTATTGGATAAGCAGGAAACTGTTCAACCTGCATTTCCTGCAGCTCAGAGACAAGTTCTCTCCAACCTGTCATCAAGCTGCTATATGCAGATGACATTCTTGTGTGTATACACTCAAAGGCTGAGCTCCAAATTATCCTTGAAATATTCAGAAAGAGATTAGGCCATAGGCTAAAAAGTCTGGATGACAGAGGTCCCCTATCAATCTGTTCCCCATTGATCCAAGGAAAACTGTTGGATAACTCCTATACCTTGGGAACACCTTTTAAAATGAAGCAGACATCAAGGATGAAATCCAGCCTTCATGGCAACAGTTGAGCTTCTGATCATCTCAGGAACCGAGTGTTTGATGACAAAGACCTCAAACCCAGCACCAAACTCAAGGTTTACAGGTCATTTGTGCCACCTGTCATTTAGGCAACAGAGACATGGACAATCAATATCAGATACCTTAGATTCCTGCAGATATATCACCTCTGATCCATCCACAAAATTCTGCAAATCTACTGGCTGGATAGGCATTCCAATATTAATGTCCTCTCTCAAGATGTTATCCTACATCAAGGCACTGGTTATTGTTGATCAGCTACATTGGCGAGCAACATAATCCATATGCTGGGCACAAGATTTGCAAAATGAGTTTGATACTCTGAGCTTCTGCAGATCAAATGGTAACCAATTGGTCAGATATCCTCAAAGTCTCCATGAGAACACATAACATCCCCATTGACTCATGAGAATCTCTTGACAATGACCAAGCAAATAAGAAATGATGCATCTGTGAAGGTGCCAATACGCCCAGGTGAAAACCAAGCACAAAGAATAGGAGTGTGTGAAAACCTGGGCGTCACACGCACCCACCTTTACAAGCACCAGGTGCTCCAGTTGTAGCAGAGTATATGCATCTGCCATTAGTCACCTCAGGATCCACTGTTCCAGAGGGGAAAATAATTCTTCTTAATCTCAAAGGATTGCCTAAAAAAAAAGAGACTACATTTACAACACATGATGGTGTTTCTATTTTCCAATTTGTTGCACCGCTGTATTCACCTCTCTTTAATCTACTGTAAATGTCATATTCTGGGTCTGACTCATAATCATGATGAGGATCATTAATGTGGATCGTGCCTTGCGAAGTCACAGGATGCAATTTTATCGTGGTGCTACGCCATCATCTAAAAATACACTCCATAGTCATTGGCTATTACTTAACTGCAGATGGGATTTCTGCACCTCTGAACTGAAAGCTTGGAGCTTTTCTGTGATGGTAAGGTACATCTCATTCTTACTCCTGCATTTTAATATTCATCTCACTCAGATGGCTGAACATGTCCAGCTTATCCTGCCAACTATAACCAGATAGTAACTCTTTATAAAGCAGTTCATGTGTTGTTGACAACTCTGTCAGGTCTCTCCTGAGCTCGTGAATCCAGGAGAGAACCTTACCCAGTGATCATTATCACATCTCAGTATGTAACAGTAAACTCTGATGCTCAGCCTCTATCTCTGCATACACAATAGTGAACACGTGATTTTTATGTAATTCACAATTATCATAGCTTGTTTAGTACTGCAGCTAACTCTGGTGGCATTTTTTGGCTACAAGAGCTTCACAGTAGAGGATGCAGTGGTGATTGGAATGTCAGGATTTTGCTCCTTCACCTTACTAACAAACCCTTCAACCTCCCTGTCATGGAGGCTGCTCCATCAGTGCACATGTCCAACACATATTTTACCTTAAGAAGGTATCTTTTACCCAAAATATTTCTTCACCAGTCGCATGGCTCAGTAGCTCCTTGCAAAAGAAAACATACTCCTAAATGGAGTTCCTATCAACATACCAAAGGATGGCTAACAGTGGGCATCGTCTACTTATATTGGAGGACTTACCAATCCGCAAAGCAAACTTCCCATGAGTAGCGAACATCTCTTACAGCAGCATATCATAGAAATGTCATCAATTCTGCTGACATGTCATCAATTCAACGTTTTATCAGAGGGTGGAATTTTGACAATCTTGTTTGCAGCATCAGCTCCTAACATCACACTGTGAGTTTTTACATGCAGGTTTGATTAAGTTTTTGACAATGGTATTTGGTTATTTTGATTTTGCCACCAGGTAACTTAACTCTTGAACTTTATTCAATACCCATGCACAGTCCATCAGATGTTGTGTTTGCTTGATATTTTGTTCGCTCAAGTTCTTTAAGTTCGAGATGTGTTTGTTCACAACAGATGGATGTTTCCTCAGTGCTCGTCAACTTTTCTCTGCAGACCAGACACTCAGATATACTCATTGCACTGTCTCTGAACAGACAATCCTTTTTTGTTCCTTTCGGTTTAAATGTTTCATCAACCGAAGTAGAGGAGGGATGGCCTCATATGACAAGAAACGTATACATTTCTTCTTAGAATCTAAGACTAACTAAGACAGAATAACTTAAAAAAAAAATCCAAGAACATCCACTTTAAAATCCATGCTAATGGGGAAATATGTCCAGGTGGGCAGACCACTTCAAAAACCATCTCAGCTGTACCCCTCTTTACTGCACATGCTCAGTTTCTTCTCAGAGCGAGTTTGGTGTAGCTCGCGTGCAGGTGCCAAATCTCCAAGCATGTGGAGTATCAGAAGCCGCTACACTGATTGGAGGGGCTGCTGAGAATTTCATGGCGCCTTGCTGCATTGCTGCAGTTGAAAACCTTTGCTCCAGTCTCTTTATCTTCTGTTTATGTAACTACCACCTTTACTTCCTATCAACTTCTCGTCTTTTTGCGCTGACCTCTTCATCTAATCTGCATGCTACCTGGAACTTTCTCCTGGAACTGACCTCAGAACAATTTATTTGGTAAGAGAAAGTTCCAGACAGCATGCAGAGTCAATGAAGAGATCAGCACAAAAAGACTGAAAATTGATAGAAAGTAATTATGGAAACAGAAGATAAAGCGATTCCAGAATAAAATCAGTTCTTGATAGACTATAAGTTTTATTTTCATAATTTCATTACCATGGTGATAAGTCACTGAATATATTCACATCAGGTTCCCAAAGTAATTTTAACAAAACTGCATCAAAGTTTTTTACATACAGAAGGAAAAAACACTAACAGCTTTACATTACACAAGAACTAGTTGAAATGGTCTTGTTACAAATATCAGAAATAAAAATTTAATACTTTTATCCTCAACAACAACTTACAGATATCCAAAACTCAGTGATGGGTCACCCAGTTTCCAGTTTCCTTGTTCACTTGGCACAGCTATATTTTGATTTTTTTTCCCCCAAACATATGCATTCATTGACTGTCAGCTCCTTTAGTTAATATTTCTTCATGAGACCCATAAATAATCTGCGAACACAGCTCACTTATTTTTTAACATGGATTCCTAAAACTCATTTTCAATAGTCTTCTGTTTCAGTTTGTGGAGATTTCTCTCACTGATATTGAACTACTCAAGACTTCTTTGTTGTCAAAGTAGTTTTGAAGACTGCAGTGCAAATAGCCCATTGCTGCTATTGACCTGTTCTGCCTGACAGAAACCTGCACACTGTTAAACCTTCTGGATGGTTCTCTCTTTTTAAACATTTTCACAAGAGGGAAATCACGAGGGGGACATGACATAACTTTGGCAAATAGGGTTAAAGAGAATCCGAAGGGTTTTTACAAATACATTAAGGACAAAAGAGTAATTAGGAGAGAATAGGGCCCCTTAAAGTTCAGCAAGGCAGCCTATGTGTGGAACCACAGGAGATGGGGGAGATACTAAATGAGTATTTTACATTAGTGTTTGCGGTGGGGAAGGACATAGAAGATATAAAATGTTGGAAAATAGATGGTTACATCTTGAAAAATGTCCATATTACAGAGGAGGTGTGCTGGATGTCTTGAAATGTATAAAAGTGGATAATTCCCTCAGACCTGATCAGGTGTACCAGAGAACTCTGTGGGAAGCTATGGAAGTGATTGCTGGGCCCCTTGCTGAGATATTCGTATCATTGATAGTCACAACTGAGTGCCAGCAGACTAGAGGTGGGTAACATGGTGCCACTATTTAATAAAGGTGGTAAGGAAAAGTCAAGGAATTATAGACCAGTGAGCCTGACATTGGTGGTGAGCAGGTTGTTGGAGAGAACCCTGAGGGACAGGATTTACATGTATTTGGAAAGGCAAGGACTGATTAAGGATAGTCAACATGGCTTTGTGCATGGGAAATCATGTCTCAAAAACCTGATTGAGATTTTTAAAGAAATAGCAAAGAGGATTGATGAGGGCAGAATGGTAGACATGATCTATATGGACTTCAGTAAGGTGTTTGACAAAATTCCTCATGGGAGACTGGTTAGCAAGGTCAGATCTCATGGAATACAGGGAGAACTAGCCATTTGGATATAGAACTGGCTCAGAGGTAGAGGAAAGAGGTTGGTGGTGGAGGGTTGTTTTTCACACGGAAGACCTGTTACCAGTGGGGTGCCACAAGGATCAGTGTTGGGTCCACCACTTTTCAACATTTATTTGGGTGTGAACATAGGATGTATAGTTAGTAAGTTTGCAGATGACGCCAAAATTAGAGGTGTAGTGGACAGCGAAGAAGGTTACCTCAGAGTACAATGGGATCTTGGTCAGATGGGCCAATGAGCTAAGGAGTGGCAGATGGAGTTTAATTTAAATAAATGTGAAGTGCTGCATTTTGGAAAACCGAATCAGAGCAGAACTTGTACACTTAATGGTAAGGTCCTGGGAGTGTTGCTGAACAAAGAGATCTGGGATTTCAAGGTTTATAGTTCCTTGAAAGCAGTGTTGCAGGTAGATAGGATAGTGAAGGAGGCATTTGGTATGCTTTCCATTATATACAGAGCATTGTGTAGAGGAGTTGCAAGGTCATGTTGTGGCTGTACAGGACATTAGTTCGACCACTTCTGGAATACTGCGTGTACCTCTGGTCTCCCTGCAATAGGAAGGATGTTGTGAAACTTGAAAAGAGTTCAGAAAAGATTAATAAGAATGTTGCCAGGGTTGGAAGATTTGAGATATAAGGTGAGGTTAAATAGGCTGTGGGTGCTTTCCCTGGAGCATTGGAGGCTGAGGGGTGACCTTATAGAGGTTTATAAAATCATGAGGGGCATGGATTGGATAAATAGACAAGGTCTTTTCGCTGGGTTGGGGGAGTCCAGAACTAGAGGGCATAGGTTTAAGGTGAGACGGGAAAGATATAGAAGAGACTTAAGGGGCAACGTTTAAACGCAGAGAGCGGTGCGTGTATGGAATGGGCTGCTAGAGGAAGTGGTGGAGGCTGGTTACCACATTTAAAAGGCATCTGGATGGGTATATGAATAGGAAGGGTTCAGAGGTATATGGGCTAAGTGCTGGCAAATGGGACTAGATTAGGTTAGGATATCTCGTCGGCATGGACAAGTTGGACGGAAGGGTCTGTTTCAGTGCTGTATGTCTCTTTGACTTAATGACTCTATCTCATCGGACACATTGTTGCTCGGCAACAGCCCATTGTTTCCTCTCTTCTAACCTTATTCTTCTGAAGCATTGAGCTATTCACCTTGAGGATTTTTACAGCCTTATTTAAATGCAAAATATATTTCGAGACACCCTTTAACACTCATAGAACTCAAAGATAAAACTAAGTCTTAACGCACACACAAATACAAATACATCAAATTCCATTATATATGGTTCTCAATTATGCACATAAATTTCCAAATAATAATATATAGTGAATCTTAGTGTCCCAGAATATGACATATATGAAGCAAAATATGTGAAAATCAAATAAAATAGGAAGAAAAATTTTGGAGTTATGCTGCAACATTATTGTATTCTTTGTTGACAACAATGACACATTGTCCATAGAGTGGCAAGGCTTCCTGTTGGCAGACCAAAGCAACTACCAGACTATCCCTCATCTCCAGTGTGGCTGGTTAGATGTCAACTCCTCTATAAAATGCCCCTGGGTCCAAGATATTATCCCACAAAGGTTGGTCGAGATTGGTCCTTGGACTTCAGAGGAGTTTCCCAATAACAAATAGATATCTTGATTTTATCAGCAAGGGCCAGGTTACTTGTCTACGTTCAACGGCTCCTTCACTGCAGACTGAGCCTTGAACAATTTCTGATGATGAGACTCATTTGTTCTCCAGGATAGATAGAACTTCCTGTCTAAATGGTAATTGCATGCTAATTATAGTGTTAAGATACACAAGTTAAATACGTTGTTTAATTAAGTGCTTAGAGTACTTCTCAGAAGAAACTGCTCCCTGTCCCACATTAATACTGAGTGTGTAAGGTTGCAGGCCTTTTATCATTATTTGAAAGGTCTGGTCTGCAAATTTATTATTGCTTTTTATTCATCCATGTGATAAGGGTGTCATTAGCTAGGTCAGCATTTCACTTCACTTAAGCCCCATGCTTCTGATCTTTGGGCACACTGTGTTGACAGAGATGTGAGCAATTTGGAGGAACTAGATGAAGGCATGTACAAGTTTAGGTAGTGAGCCATGGAGAAGTTACTATACCTAACTGCTTGCTTCTCTTTCTCAGTCACGATCACTCCAATGTATGCTGGGTAAAGAAGTATGTAATGTCCACTATAACTTTTTAGATTTCCCATGATTGTTGGGCACCACAGGAGCTGAAGTTTATAACGGGTCTCATGATTAAATTTCAATGTGTTACTGTGCACATTTTGATGGGGCTGTCATCTGTTCATTTAGTTCATTTTGTTTTTATTGGGCTTCATCTGAGTTAAGTGATTTATTACACTGAGTTTGCAAGTCTCAAGCCAGCGTATGTAAGACTGCATTCAGTGAATAAAACCCATTATCATGAAAAACATTAATGTCTAGTCTCATACTTCACTAACTGGCTTGGGATCAATATAACACAAAGCAGCAATGTCTTCCCTTAAAAGTAAAACTAACTATCGCTCATCATTTAATTTTTAAATTTCTACTTTGAACAAATTACTGTAAGAATAATTAATGTAAAAGAACAATTTTCTTTTTGCTAATCTACATTTATATTGATATGAATTTAACACAAACCCAAATTTTTCAGATTATTTATCTAATGAATTCCAATTTTACTGAAACGATACTTACATCACAGTTAGTAACTACAATATTGAAATATGACTAAGTTTTGCAAGAAATTGTGTGAAACTTCATAGAAAGGCTAAAGAAAGGAAACAACATTCTAAGTCAACATACCAATAGTTTCTAACTGTAATTAATAAACTCCCAAAATGGGATACAGTTTGTTTTAAGTTTTCAATAATCCTGGATTTCATTGCTGAGTTGTCACTCATTTAAAAGCATTTGTATAATTTGTGCAGATCATATTCTTATTGCATGATATAAAAGATTGCAGTTGAAATTGCACTCAAACATAAACACACCATTGTTTGCTTGTAGGATGAACTGAAGAAACTATATGCACAGCTGGAGATTTACAAAAGAAAAAAGATGACCGCTAATAACCCACATCTGCAAAAGAAGAGAAGCTCGAAAAAAGGGTTAGGACGATCAATTATGAGACGCATCACTGAAATTCCAGAGACAGTAAGTAGACAGTGCAGCAAAGAGGACAAGGAACATTCAGAGCTTTCGATAGCCCGGAACAGCATCAGTATCGCTCGGAAGAATCCATTTGATCCCACCAGCTCAAGTGTGAAAGCAAAAGAAGACTTTATGAAAAGTAAAGCCTTACTGCTGCAAAAATCTCTCAGTAGCTATGACCATGTGACAGATCAAGATGAAGATTCCAACATCTCTGTGGCAAATAAAGTTGAAGTTTCCAACACAGAAGCTGGACTCTTAGATTCACTCATGGGGAAAAAGTTAGCCAAAAAATCACTTGAGAAGACAGACAATATTTCTACAGAATCTGTCCCATTAGTTTGCAAGTCTGCTAGTGCACATAACTTAAGTGCAGACAAAAAACCCTTGCATCCGAGAACATCAATGTTGCAGAAATCCCTCAGTGTCATCGCGAGTGCAAAGGAGAAGACTTTGGCAATGACTGGCAAAACACAAAGCATGGATGAGCACACCAAACACTATAAACCACAGCAAAGAAGCAAAGAGGTGACCAAAAGTTATCCCTCGGCAGATAACCATGAAATGGAACCATCTCAACCAAAAAACTCTTTGAGCCACTCTTCCATTTCTGAAGAGACAAGAAGAGGTCCTAAAGTTGGAATAATGAAGCAACACATTAATAGCCAGTCCACAGTTAGCCCTGATACAACAAACTCTCAACTGAGTGATCCATTCGACAGAGCTGAAGTCTGTCCCTGGGAGGTACAAGACCAGCCACCTACTCCTTCAGAGTCAAGAATCCAAAAACATGTATCTATTGCACCAGTGGAATCACATAGTTCACATTCAAGCGTGAAGGCTCAGAACACCAACAAACACAAGCCCGGGGAAAATGTCGTGAAACAAAAACAAGCAACACAAGGCAGTCTTGAAATATCAGAAGTGTGCCCCTGGGATTTTGAGGAGACACAACGAAGTCTGCCAGAGGGTAGCACAACTATAACTCAGCAGTCTGAAACTATTTCCACTTCGAAAGATATGGATTCAAATCAAATAACTAAGGTTTGTGAGAGTCACCCTTGGGACTTCAAGGAAATGCCAAGCAAGGCATTAGAGACAAGCCAGAGTACGAAAGGGGATGGGAAGAAAGGAGAGACGGGAAATGGAAAAGACAAAGGGAGCATGCCAGAACATATAACGTCAAGCAGTAGCCTACAGCAAGTTCCTGCTCATCGAGCGAACGTTTGTCCTTGGGAATTTGAATCATCAGAGTCACCGGAATCAGAGCAGAGCCCAGCATCAGCTGCCTCAGCCTCTTTATTAAGCAGTATTCCCCAGAAAAAATCAATGATGAAAGGGTTTGGGCTGTCTATGAAAACATTGGTATCCACAGGGAAAGGGAAAGAGACAGAGAAAGCAAAAGAAAGGAAAGATAACAAGGTAAAAGTGAAGGGAAAGTACAAGGAGAAGGACATGAAAGATGAAAACCCAGTAGACAAATCCAGTATGGCTGAAAGCTGCCCTAAGGAGGTCAAAGTAGTGCCTGGTTCTGCAATTGGAAAGAACAAAAACATAAACAACAACGGAGCAGGAAAAGAAAGAGAAAAACGTGCTGAAATATGTCCCTGGGACATTGAGGGAAGTAGTCCTATTCTACAAGTAGCAGAAAGAAACACAGCTGCAACTAAGGACAATAAAAGTTCGCAGAGCACAGATGTAAACACAACAAAAATGGCTTCAATCTGCCCTTGGGATTTTGATGATCAAACATCAGGAAAAAATGTGTGACAATAAATTTAGTCTACCTGAGTTGACAGTAGTCAAAGTTTTCATATCATGAAACTAAGAATTCATATAAACAATACATAGAAACAGTGAAAGCAGGATTCAAGTTAAGATTCCAATTTGTATGACGGCCTTCATTTTATCAATTTTCTTTCATGTGCATACAATTCTAATGAGAACATATTCTGTCAGATTTTGCATTCTGGAATGCTCTAGTATTTAGAAACACTTACGTGACAGAACCACTCTATTTTATGCAATGGTCATGTACTGTTACACCAACCTGAAGCACCTATCTAAGTAATAGAAACCATTTTATTTCTGTTTATTAACCAACAACATGACAACGTTGAGCTTCAATTTGGCCTGCAAGCCATAACATTTTTGAAATACTACTGTATTCAGTGTGATTTATATTGTGGATCATTTGTTTTGACTGGTGTTTACAGATTCTTATGTACTCCCTGAGAATTATAGTTTGGTATTAATAGCTGTTGAAAGTTTTTTGATATATCAAACAGTAGGTTTCTGTGTCTTTTTTTTTCCAAAGATGATTCCTAGTGCACATATAGCCACTGTAATAATGGAATTGGTGGTCCTACCTAGCTTTGTGAAATATAACCAACTTCAGCTTCTTTATATTAGCTGATTCTTTCCAATTGCCTAATCCTTAAAAACAAAGATTTGCTGTATTACATGACAATCCTTAGTTCACACTCCTTAAATCCACTTATTTGTGCACATTTATTTAAAGGTATTACAGCTCTGAACAATTACTCATTATGTGTTGAATCATAGATTTCAAATATCCTTAGCTTTGCAATGTTCGGCACCCAAAAAAGATCAAATCTGTAAGCTCATATATTTGCTTCTGTGTTCTGCATGCAAAATTACTGGTAGGACTGACGACTTGCTAAACCTCTGACCTTTAGCATTTGGACTGTACTGAATTGTATCGTGAGTGAGGCTGTATCCTGTACACTGTATTCTGTGCTTGTTCTATCTACTGACAAGCTCTGGCATCCACCAGGGAATATTTGATAGATCTCTTTTATGGTTTGTGGCAGCATGTAAATAAAGTTACCTTATCTGCAATAAAATTACATTTATATTGTACAAATTCAACATGTGCTTGTTCATGATTTCTGGAAAGAAAACCATCTTTAACCTCCCCCCCCACCTTTCCACATAACCCCCTTCCCATCCATGTTTCACAGTACTGTACCCTTGAAGAAACGATTGCCCCCCCCACTTCACAAATGTCACACCTACTTACCTCCAATCTGCAGCGCCCAGTCCTGAAAAATAACTTGCTCAGTCTCTTTCATGAACCAGTGATTCCCCTTGTCCCCACCAACCTCCCTTTCTCCATGGTTTCTGTGGGTGGGCCCAATGGACAGATTGTGGACCACCTATTTGAGCGATCTAACCTGACAGCCCTGGATGAGAAATGCCCAGGCCCCTGACTGATGTCTGCACATCTCCTAGACCATGCTATCCCTGCTTCCCAGACTGGTTGCTCTAGAGCAATGGGACTGATGGTGACCTATTCCCCAGACGACAAAGACACTGCCCCCTGACCAAGAACACCCGTACTGAAAGCCTGACCGTAGCCTAATAAGGAGTGTTATGGGAAGCTGCCTTAATGTGACAATCCAATTCCCCTAATACCAAGTAATGCTGGATTGTAACAACTCCAAGAGAGCTGCTGCCATCTGCTGCTGTGCCTTTGCAAGGGATTGAAAAACCCCGTGATAAAACAAGGCGAAAAGAAACATTTTGACAATGCCATTTCTCCAGGGTATCCAGAGCCTGCTGTTGCATTCATGGCTAGTTGTCTGCAAAAGGTGTACTGAAATTTAGGGCTTTGCCATTTTTTTCACCTTTGAGTTTGTGACCTTGTTGAAACTTCCTCCAGCAAGGAGTCAATGAACTAAAGAGAGGTTGAGGAGGATGAAGAGAAAGGAATTGGGTAGAGAGTAATTGGTAATGGAAACAGTAATAAATACATTATTGACTTTTCAAAGTCATGCTGTTAGGATTTCCATTTAAGAAAGTCAAATCCTGAGTTTCCCAATAACTTTTAGATGAAGCAAGGAACTTAGATTTAGACAGTGTCTTTCATGACGTAACAGCATTCCAAAGTGCCGTACAGTTAATAAATAATGAATATATTATTAGAAATAAACACCAGCATTGTCTTAAGCTCGATTTAATGGATGCAGATGTGCTGATGTGAAAATAGAATTAATATAAATAAAAATTAAGAACAAATTATACTGAGTTTCCTACTCCTAAATACTTCATCCAACCAAGCTTGCAACAGTCAGGTTGAAACCTCAGAGAACCACTTCATGCACAAGAATGAAAAGCTGTCAGTCTAAATGTCTTGTCAGACTCTATATGCAAAATCAGACAACAAGGAAAGACAATTTGTAAACCTTTTCCCTTTGAGTTCCACAATAGTGGCTCCGTGCCTTGTCACTGATCATGACAAGTATATTGTTCTTCCTTTTAGTAAATAGCTTCTGTGAAGCCATCAGTACTCAAGCAAAAAATGGTGACAGAACAGATATAGGTATCTGCATACTTTTTAGTCTTACGTCAATATGATGTACAGTAATGCAACACTGTTAATGAGATTACTTGGATGCTGAATTATGTTTGGAACTGAAATAACTCCACAGAGGCCGGTATCCCATCACTAAGTCACCCCTTATTTACGCAGGCACAGTACATGGACTCGGACCTGCTAGCCCAGTGCCGGTCCCTGGAGTGAGGACAATCCCTGAGACTCCAGTTTATTTCTGTCAGCCAGGACTCCCTGATTTGTCCAGTTAACAGCCCCAATCAGGGAACTCATACTCATACATCCACCAAGCCAGTCTTGTTCCAATCACTCCAGGAACCGACAATGCAATAGGCCACTTCAGATCTGGGAATGTATAATGTTACAGGACTAATGAATGACCTGAAAGTCAAAAATGCTCCAAGGAAGAGTGATCATAAGATGAAGGGGTGTGAAACCTTGTTTAAAACCATGTTTGAAAGATGACGGCAGAGTTGGATGTTCCAACGGGAACTCCTCTGCCTCGTCTGTTCTTTTTGTTTACTTTCCATTTTTTCCTTTTTTGGGGCATCAGGGGGAAACCTGAATCCTGGAGCAGCGAGTACGGTAGGCTGAAGTACCAGAGCGGTGCATGATCGGGTCACCGGAGTACTGGAGCGGGGTCAGGGGGGAACCCGAGTACTGGTGCGGGGTGAGGGGGGATCCTGAGGACTGGAGCGGGATGAGGGGGTAACCCGAGTACTGGACCGGGGTGAGGGGGGAACCCGAGTACTGGAGCGAGGTGAGGGGGGAA
>NC_057714.1:82338698-82340557 GCF_004010195.1 Chiloscyllium plagiosum
GGTGAGGGGGTAACCTGAGTACTGGAGCAGAGTGAGGGGGTAACCCGAGTACTGGAGTGAGGTGAGAGGGTAACCCAAGTACTGGAGCAGAGTGAGGGGGTAACCTGAGTACTGGAGTGAGGTGAGGGGGTAACCCGAGTACTGGTGCGAGGTGAGAGGGTAACCCAAGTACTGGAGCAGAGTGAGGGGGTAACCTGAGTACTGGAGTGAGGTGAGGGGGTAACCCGAGTACTGTACTGGAGTGAGGTGAGGGGGTAACCCGAGTACTGGAGTGAGGTGAGGGGGTAACCCGAGTACTGGTGCGGGGTGAGGGGGTAACCCAAGTACTGGAGCAGAGTGAGGGGGTAACCTGAGTACTGGAGTGAGGTGAGGGGGTAACCCGAGTACTGGTGCGAGGTGAGAGGGTAACCCAAGTACTGGAGCAGAGTGAGGGGGTAACCTGAGTACTGCCAAGTACTGGAGTGAAGTGAGGGGGTAACACGAGTACTGGAGTGGGGTGAGGGATATCCCGAGTACTGGAGCAGAGTGATGGGGTAACCCGAGTTCTGGAAGGGGTGAGGGGGTAACCCGAGTACTGGAGCGGAGTGAGGAGGCTAACCCGAGTACTGGAGCGGGGTGAGGGGATAACCCGAGTAATTGAGCGGGGTGAGGGGGCTAACCCGAGTACTAGAGCGGGGTGAGAGGGTAACCCGAGTACCAGAGCGGGGTGAGGTGGCATCCCGAGTACTAGAGCGGGGTGAGGGGGAAACCCCTGTACTGGAGCCTGGTGAGGGGATAACCCGAGTACTGGAGCGGGGTGAGGGGGCTAACCTGAGTACCCCTGTACTGGAGCGGGGTGAGGGGGCTAACCCAAGTAATGTAGCAGGGTGAGGGGATAACCCGAGTTCTGGAGTGGGGTGAGGGGGTAACCCGAGTTCTGGAGAGAGGCAAGGGGATAAGCCGAGTACTGGAGCAGGGTGAATGGGTAACACAAGTACTGGTGCGGGGTGAGGGGGTAACCTGAGTACTGGAGCAGAGTGAGGGGGTAACCCGAGTACTGGAGTGAGGTGAGAGGGTAACCCAAGTACTGGAGCAGAGTGAGGGGGTAACCTGAGTACTGGAGTGAGGTGAGGGGGTAACCCGAGTACTGGTGCGGGGTGAGGGGGTAACCTGAGTACTGGAGCAGAGTGAGGGGGTAACCTGAGTACTGGAGTGAGGTGAGGGGGTAACCCGAGTACTGGTGCGGGCTGAGGCGGAAATCCGATTACTGGAGTGGAGTGAGGGGGCTAACTCGAATACTGGAGCGGGGTTAGGGGGTAGCCCGAGTACTGGAGTGGGGTGAGGGGGTAACACGAGTACTGGACTGGGGTGAGGGATATCCCGAGTACTGGAGCGGAGTGATGGGGTAACCCAAGTACTGGAAGGGCTGAGGGGGTAACCCGAGTACTGGAGCGGAGTGAGGAGGCTAACCCGAGTACTGGAGCGGGGGTGAGGGGGTAACCCGAGTACTTGACTGGGGTGAGGGGGCTAACCCGAGTACTGGAGTGGGGTGAGAGGGTGACCCTAGTACTAGAGCGGGGTGAGGTGGCATCCCGAGTACTGGAGCGGAGTGAGGGGGTAACCCGAATACTGGAGCAGGGTGAGGGGGTAACCCGAATACTGGAGCAGGGTGAGGGGGTAACCCGAATACTGGAGCAGGGTGAGGGGGTAACCCGAATACTGGAGCAGGGTGAGGGGGTAACCCGAATACTGGAGCAGGGTGAGGGGGTAACCCGAATACTGGAGCAGGGTGAGGGGGTAACCCGAATACTGGAGCAGGGTGAGGGGGTAACCCGAATACTGGAGCGGGGTTAGGGGGTAACCCGGGTACTGGAGCGGGG
>NC_057714.1:82340845-82380568 GCF_004010195.1 Chiloscyllium plagiosum
ACACGAGTACTGGAGCGGGGTGAGGGGTAACATGAGGACTGGAGCGGGGTGAGGGCGTAACCCGAGTACTGAAGCTGGGTGAGTTGGTAGCCCGAGTACTGGAGCGGGGTGAGGGGGTTACCCGAAAATGGAGCGGGGTGAGGGGGTAACCCGAGTACTGGTGCGAGGTGAGGGGGTAACCCGAGTACTGGAGAAGAGTGAGTGGGCTAACTCGAGTACTGGTGCGAGGTGAGGGGGTAACCCGAGTACTGGAGCGGAGTGAGGGGGTAACCCGAGTACTGGAGCGGAGTGAGGGGTCTAACCCGAGTACTGGAGCGGGGTGAGGGGTAACATGAGGACTGGAGCGGGGTGAGGGCGTAACCCGAGTACTGAAGCTGGGTGAGTTGGTAACCCGAGTACTGGAGCGGGGTGAGGGGGTTACCCGAAAATGGAGCGGGCTGAGGGGGTAACCCGAGTACTGGTGCGAGGTGAGGGGGTAACCCGAGTACTGGAGCGGGCTGAGGGGGTAACCCGAGGACTGGAGCTGGGTGAGTGGATAACACGAGTACTGGAGCGGAGTGAGGGGGTAACCGAGTACTGGAGCAGGGTGAGGGGGTAACACGAGTATTGGAGCGGGGTGAGGGGGCAACCCGAGGACTGGAGCGGACTGAGGGGATAACCCGAGTACTGGAGCTGGGTGAGTGGGCTAACTCGAGTACTGGTGCGAGGTGAGGGGGTAACCCGAGTACTGGAGCGGAGTGAGGGGCTAGCCCGAGTACTGGAGCTGGGTGAGTGGGCTAACCCGAGTACTTGAGCAGGGTGAGTGGGCTGACCCGAGTACTGGAGCGGAGTGAGGTGCTAACCCCATTACTGGAGTGGGGTAAGGGGGTAACCCAAGTACTGGAGCAGGGTGAGGGGGTAACCCGAGTACTGGAGCGGGGTGAGGGGGCTAACCCGAGTACTGGAGCTTGGTGAGAGGGTAACCGAGTATTGGAGCAGGGTGAGGAGGTAACACGAGTATTGGAGCGGGGTGAGGGGGCAACCCGAGGACTGGTGCGAGGTGAGGGAGTAACCCGAGTACTGGAGTGGGGTGAGGGGGCTAACCCGAGTAATGGAGCAGGGTGAGGGGGTAACCCGAGTACTGGAGAGAGGCGAGGGTTTAAGCCGAGTACTGGAGCAGGGTGAGGAGGTAACCCGAGTACTGGTGTGGAGTGAGGGGGCTAACCCAAGTACTGGAGCGGAGTGAGGGAGTAACCTGAGTACTGGAGTGGGGTGAGGGGGTAACCCCTGTACTGGAGTGGGATGAGGGGGCTTTCACGAGTACTGGAGCGGGTTGAGGGGGTAAACCAATGACTGGAGCGGGGTGAGGGGGTAACCCGAGGACTGGAGTTGAGTGAGGGGGCTAACCCGAGTACTGGAGCTGGGTGAGGGGGTAACCCGAGTACTGGAGTGGAGTGAGTGGGCTAACCCGATTACTGGAGTGGAGTGAGGGGGTAACCCGAGTACTGGAGCTAGGTGAGGGGGCTAACCCGAGTACTGGAGCGGGGTGAGGGGGTAACCCGAGGACTGGAGCGGGGTGAGGGGGCTAACCCGCATACTTGAGCGGGGTGAGGGGGCAACCCGAGTACTGGAGAGGGGTGAGGGTGTCACCCAAGTACTGGAGTGGAGTGAGTGGGCTAACTCGAGTACTGGAGCTGGGTGAGGGGATAACCTGAGTACTGGAGCTGGGTGAGGGGGTAACCCGAGTACTGGAGTTGGGTGAGGGGGTAACCCGAGTACTGGACCGAGGTGAGGGGGTAAGTAGAGTCACGGAGCAGCGTGGATGTCCCTTGTTGCTGCTGAGTGGCAGTGAATAGCGGACTGGAGGCGGGGGAGGAACAAGGATGTTGTTGAATGAGGGTCAGGTGCAGGCAGTCCGACTCGGTGCTGAAGTGCTACTATTTGAAACTCTTTCCTGGACTGCAACATTAATCCTTTAACTCTGTTATAACTATCTTATTTTAACTATATTTTAGACACCGTAATATTGCCAGTTCTTTTCCTTTTAATCGGCTTTTTTATCCAAGATTTTTATTTATTACTAAGATCACGAAGGGCTTTTGCCCGAAACGTCGATTTTGCTGCTCCTGGATGCTGCCTGAACTGCTGTGCTCTCCCAGCACCACTAATCCAGAGACCACCATTAAAGGTAGTCATTGTAAAATCATTTCACTGTACGTCTGCGCTCTGTATTTTAAATGCAGCATGAAAGGATTTTCTATTTCTATTCAAACCTAATATCAATATCGTAAATGAAGGCAATTCAAAAGTTAGGAGGGTAGTATTGGCTGAGGTGCGGCAGAAAAATAGGTAATAATACAATAGAAAATAGTTTGACAAGAAAGACTGCACTTAAACTCGAGCAAACAGTTAACATTTGTTTTATAATTCTCAATTAATATATGTTCAGTTTGTGTTTTCAAAATCAGCAAAGCATGCTTTAAAATACTAAAAGGGAGAAATAGATAAAAGCAGTAAACTAGCAAAAAGGATTTTTTAAAAAGGACCTTTCATTGGTATACAACACGGAAGTGAGTGGCTAAAGTAAATGCTGTCTCCTTAGTGGATGGAATTGTGAAAATAAAAATGGAAAACTAGGCAAGGACAAAGAATATGAACACATAATATAAAGATTTTTTTCTCCATATTTTTAATTGTAGACTGAATTGGGAAAGTACTGTTTTAAAGATTACTGGAGGATCACTGCATATTTTTGAAAGCAAGTAACATGACTCACTGTTTACACAGCTGCTGGCTCCACAAGTAGTTTATGTGTAGTTTGCAGATGAGCTGGAGCTGAACGGTTGGGTCCAAATGGATCTTCGATTGGCAGCAAGTAAATAATTGATCTGTAGACTTGTGACCAGTTATCGATGACAAAAGGGCTTACAACTATGTGATTGGTTCTCAGATAGTTGAACAGCCAGAGACTTAGACCAAGACACAGAGAAGTCATTTGGTCAGCACTTACTCAGAGGCTGTCTCTGTTCTCTGCTGCAAAACCTACTTTAAGTCCGAAGAAAGTCAGAGTTTTTCCTTCAGCCATTGCTGTAAGTTGTGACTTTAATTAATAAGTCAAAGATCTTTCCATAAGTACAAATTAGTCCCCGGTACTTGCTGTAAACCAGTGAAATGATCCAGAGAAGGAAGACCAAAAAGCAACATTTAGACTAGCACAAAATTCATAACAATCAGCTCAGCAAGCTGTGAAGAGCAACCAATCAACTGCCCTTGTCGTCTGTCCTTCTGTCCATGAGTGTGATGGGGAATTTAAAAGGGGATTAGAGTTTTTCCAGCACCACACTCTCGACTCTGATCTCCAGCATCTGCAGTTCTCACTTTCACTTACCCTTAGTTAAAGCCGATTTACTTGTAATAAACAATAGTTCTTGTTAAGTACAGAAACCTGGTCCTGGCTTTCTGTCAATTGAGATCTGAAGGCCATGTAAGTTGGGAATTCTGCATACTTTTCAAAATCTTTAACTTGTCCAACAACACTGGGAATAGTGGGACTTGATATCCAGTACATTACCTCGGTGAGGTGTGACAATATTTTATATCTGCCTAAAAGACAGAAGGGTATAGAAGACTGAAAGCATCCTACTAATGTTTGGGAAAGAGGGAGAGAGGAAAATGAGAACTTAAATACTCTCTGTCAATAGTGAAAATATTAGACAAGCTGATGGGACTAAAAATTTACAAATTCCTAGAAGTGGCTACAGATTTAACTGTTTCAATCTTCCAAATTTCCCTGGATTCTGGAATGGACCCAACAGAATGGACGTCTGTTCAAGAGAGGAGGGGGATAGAAAGCAGGAAATTATAGACCAGTTCACATTACATCTATAACAGGGAAAACACTGAAATCCATTGTCGGTCTGATATCCTTTATCTGCACATTGAGAAACTGAAATTACCAAAAAATGAAGGGTCTTTTCAAAAGTGGACCTGTAGAGACAGAGTTGGGCCCTTTGGAAATAAACTTCACTTGAACAAACTTAAATGGACCTAAAAATGTATCTGAAACTAAAAATATCCTGTATCTGGAAACCAGTTGTCACAAAGTTTTCAGTAAAGGTTTCTGATCTGTATTTAAAAATGTAGTTGTGAGGCAATGAGGAAATTATAATACAATTGGGCAGTCAGCATGATTTTGTGGAAAGGAAATCATGTTTGACAAATTTACTCACCTTCTTGGAGGATGTAACAAGTGAAGAAGGGCTTATGCCCGAAACGTCGATTCTCCTGCTCCTTGGATGCTGCCTGACCTGCTGCGCTTTTCCAGCAACACATTTTCAGCTCTGATCTCCAGCATCTGCAGACCTCACTTTCTCCTTATAAATACTGTATCCCCAGCCTTTTCACGAAAGGGATTCCAAAGGCTCACAACCCTCTGAGAGTAAAGATAAGTTTCCATATTTGTTTCTGTTTTAAATTGATGCCCGCTTACTTTTAAATTTTTAACCCCAATTCTCAATTCTTCCACAAGAGGATATATGCTTTCAACGTCCACCTGATCAAGTCCTCTCAGGATCTTGTATGTTTCAATTGAGCCAACTCAGACTCCTCTGAACTTCGGAAGATCCAGGCCTGACCTGTCCAGCCTTTCCTCAAGCAATCTTCTCAATCCAGGTATTACTCATTAAATCTTCTCTGAACTATTCCAGCACTTTAACATCCCTCCCCACGTATAGTGACCAGGACAGCACTCTAGATGCGGACACACCAATGTCTTATATAGCTGGAGCAAAACCTCCCAACTGTTGCATTCAATTCTTCCTGCAATAAACCATTAGCTTTCCCAATTACATGCTCTTCCAGCAAGCTAACCTTCTGTGATTCATATACCAGGTCATCCGGATCTCTCTGCCCCAAGTCGTGGTCCACACCGGCACCAACAACATAGATAGGAAGAAAGGTGGGGATCTAAGGCAGAAATTCAGGGAGCTTGGGTGGAAGCTTAGAGCGAAAACAAACAGATTTGTTATCTCTGGCTTGTTGCCTGTGCCACATGCTAGTGAAGTGAGGAACAAGGAGAGCGCAAAACTGGACACATGGCTGCAGGGATGATGCAGGATGGAGGGTTTTGGATTCTTGGACAATTGGAGGTCTTTCTGTGGAAGGTTGGACCTCTACAAACAAGATGGTCTTCACCTGAACCAGAGGGGTCCCAATCTCCAGGAGGGAGACTTGCTAATGCTTTTCGGGAGTCGGGGGGTGGGGGGTTGGTTAAACCAATGCACCAGGGGGATGGGAACCTGAATTGTAATTCCAGTGTACAGGAGATTGATGGCAGTGTGGTCAGGGATAGGTTTACAAGGTCACGAGATGGCACACCAGCAATCAGGATGTTGGTTTGAAATGTGTGTACTTTATTGCCAGGACCATCCGGAATAAAATGGGTGACCTTGCAGCATGGGTTGGTACCTGGGATTTTGATGTTGTGGACATTTCAGAGACATGGCTAAGGGAGGGACAGGAATGGTTGATGCAGATTCCAGGATTTAGATGTTTCAGTAAGAACAGAGAAGATGGTAAAAGGGTGAGGGTACGGCATTGTTAATCAGGGGTAATATTACAGCAGCTGAAATAACATGTGAGGACACATCCACTGAGGTAGTATGGGCTGAGGTTAGAAACAGGAAAGGAGAGGTCACCCTGTTGGGAGTTTTCTATAAACTTCTGAATTGTTCCAGCATATAGAGGAAAAGATAGCGAAGATGATTCTCGAATGGAGCGAGAGTAACAGAGTAATTGTTATGGGGTCTTTAACTTCCTCAATATTGACTGGGAATACTATAGTTCAAGTAGTTTAGGAAGATCAGTTTTTGTTCAATGTGTGCAGAATGGATTTCTGGCATAAGAGGCAATGCCATATTGGATTTGGTGCTGGGGAATGAACCTGGCTAGATGCTAGATTTGGAAATAGGTGTGTACTTTGGCAATAGTTTAGTTATGTTTACAATAGCAATGGGCTGGGATAGGTATATACCACAGGGAAAGAGGTATAACTGGGGGAAAGGCAATTATGATTAGGAAGATTTAGGATGCATAGGATGGGGAAGGGAACTGCAGTGGATGGACACACTTGAAATGTGGAGCCTATTCAAGGAACAGCCACTTTGGGTCCTTGATAAGTATATCAGGAATAAAAGAATGACTAGAGTAAGATTAAGGTCAATCAAAGATAGTAGTGGGAAGTTGTGTGTGGAATCTGAGGACATGGAGAAGCACTTAATGAATACTTTTCATCAGTATTCATATTGAAAAAGGGCAATGTTAGTGAGAATACAGAGATACAGGCTACTAGATTAGATGGGATTTCAGTTGATGAAGAGAAGGTTTCAGCAATTTTGGAAGATCTGAAAATAGATAAGACCCCTGGGCCAGATGGGATTTATCCTTGGATTATCTGGGAAGTTGGGGAGGAGATTGCAGAGTCTTTAGCTTTGATCTTTATGTCATCATTGTCAACAGGAATAGTGCCAGAAGACTGGAAGATAGCAAATGTTCGAGAAAATACTGATAATTATAGGCCAGTAAGCCTTACTTCGGTTGTGGGTAGGATTTGTAATCATCTGGAAAATAATAATTTGATTAGGGATCGTCAGCACGGTTTTGTGAAGGGGAGGTTGTGCCTCACTAACCTTATTGATTTCTTCACGAAAGTGACAAAACAGATGGATGAAGATAAAGTGGTTGGTGTGTTGTATCTGGACTTCAGTAAGGCATTTGATAAGGTTCCACACAGTAGGCTATTGCACAAAATGCAGAGTTTCAGAATTGAAGGTGATTTAGCGGTTTGAATCAGAAATTGGCTATGTGAAAGAAGACAGAGGGTGGTGGTTGATGGGAAATGTTCATCCTGGAGCTCAGTTACCCGTGGTGTGCTGCAAGGATCTGTTTTGGGACCACTTATGTTTGTCATTTTTATAAATGATTGAGACATGGGCATAGAAGGATGGGTTAGTAAATTTACAGATGACACTAAGGTAAACAGAGTTGTGGATAATGCTGAAGGATGTGTGGGTTACAGAGGAACATAGATAAGGTGCAGAGCTGGGCTGAGAAATGGCAAATGGAGCTTAATGCAGAATAGTGTGAGGTTCTGCATTTCGGAAGAAGTAACAGGAATGCAGAGAACTGGGCTAATGGTACATTTCTTAGCAGTGTGGATGAACAGAGAGATCACGGTATCCAGGTGCATAGATCCCTGAAAATTACCACCCAGGATGATAGGGTTCTTAAGAAAGCATATGATGTATTGACATTTATTGGCAGAGGGATTGTGTTTTGGAGCTATGAGATCATGCTTCAGCTGTACAAGACACTGGTAAGGCCGCACCTGGAGTATTATGTACAGTTCTGGTCACCGCATTTAGGAAGGATGTGGAAGCTTTGGAATGGGTTGAGTGCAGATTTATTAGGATACTGCCTGGTATGGAAGGAAGGTCTTCCGAGGAAAGGCTGAGAGAAATGAGGCTGTTTTAGTTGGAGAGAAGAAGATTGAGAGGTGACTTAATCCAGAGGTATAAGATAATCAGAGGGTTAGATATGATGGAGAGTGAGAACCTTTTTCCTCAGATGGTGAATGCTAACACGAGAAGAGATAACTTTAAATTGAGGAGTGATAGATTTGGGATAAATATCAAGGATAGTTTTTTTACTCAGAGAGTAGTAAGGATATGGAACGGCCTGCCTGCAACAGTAGTAGACTTGCCAATGTTAAGGGCATTTAAATGGGCATTGGACATATATATGGATAATAATGGAATGGTGTAGGTTAGATGGACATCAGATTAATTTCACAGGTCGGTGCAACATCGAGGGCTGAATGGCCTGTACTGCGCTGCAATGTTCCATGTCTGTGTCAAAGATTTAGGTCAATTTTCTATCCTATATTCACTTATATGCAAAAACTTACCACACTATAGTTAAAATCAATAATGTAAGCAATTGTTGGAATTTGGATTAACTGATATATATATATGGAGCAATAAACACTGATCAATATATTAGCATAGGTTGTTGGACAATACATTAGCATTTCCATTCTTTAATTCATATTCTGAGGGGTATGAAGATCTCAAATTAAGCTTGATTTTCCAAACTTTTTGGTCCATTTATCTAAGGAGGGTATACTGGCATTGCAAGCAATCCAGAGAAGGTTCACTAAATTAATCTCAGGAATGGAGGGATTATTTTTGAGGAGAGGTTGGGTAGGTTGGACTGTTTTTATTGGAATTGAGAAGAATGGGAGATAAACTTTATTGAAACACACAAGATTCTTGGGGCAGAAGAAGAGAAGTTGTTTCCCCTTGTGGGAGAATCCAGGACAAGAAGACATAATCTCAGAGTAGGAGGTTGCCCAGACAGGACAGAAATAAGGAGGAACTTCTTCTCTCAGAGGGTAGTGAATCTGTGGAATTCTTTACCAGCAGAGTGTTGCAAAGGCTGGTCTATTGAGTATATTCAAGGTTGTGAGGGAACCAAGGGTTATGGGGCAAAAGCAGGAAAGTGGAGTTGAGGATTATTAGATGATCCATGATCTCACTGAAAGTCAGAGCAGATGCAATGGGAGGAATGGCCTACTTTTGCTCTGACAGCTTTTGGTCTTTGGGTCTGACATGTCTGTAAGTTTCCACCATTCTTTAATGAGTTGCTAATATAAAGTAGTTAAATATTCAATGTTTTGGCACACTGTAATAAAGTAAAACATTAGCCTGTCTATTGGTCCCAAACATCATCTTACATTGAGCTTTAGTTATAATTATCTTTCTTTTGTCCACATGTTTCACACGCATAACCTGTGGGACTTAGCATTGTTTGGGTTGAATTCCTTGAACTGTACATTCCGTTTCTAACTGATCCCCTCATTGATACCGTTAATATTCTTATTTTAGATAAATGCTTCCAATGGGAAATACTTAAGCTCCCTTTTTAAAATACTTTGCATTTTTCCTTTGTATTTTCTTGTTTTGTATGTACCAAATCTAACTGTGTGCTTATCGCTAGATCCCAAGTGAGATACTGTTTGCTAATCAGTTCCAGTGGTTTGCTGAACACTAAATCAAATACTCCATATGGGAAACTTTAAGGCTGCTAATTTAATTCCTTTTAATGAAGGCACATTTAAAATCTGTTTTTTTTTCTGTCCTGAAAAGAAATTAAGCCTACAATCTCAAACATTTTATTACACTACATTTGATTGAGTCAATTTGCTTTTGCAGCACTATGCACTAATTCCTTAATAGAAAAGGATATGTATCTTCTTTGTTGAAGCATATGAGGCCAGTGTTGAAACCATCTTCCCAACGTTACCTGCTCATTATGAAACTATTATTAAGGCAAATCTGGCTCACTTTGATAGAGTATTTTCACTGATGGGTAATCAGAGGGCATAGATTTAAGGGGATTCACACGGAAGAGATCATAAAATCCCTATTGAGTCCATTTAGCCCAATGAGTCCACACCCATTCTCCGATCCTCACACCCAGGCCCAACCCTACCCTGTGCCTATAACCCTGCATTTACCAAGGCCAATATATCTCACTTGTATAACTTTGGACAATGGGACGAAATCAGTGCACCAAAAGGAAACCCGCGCAGACACAGGGAGAATGTGCAAACTCCACACAGACAGTGGCCCTGATGTTCCCAGTTCCAGTTAGCTGGAATTGAACCTGGGTCCTGGTACTGTGAGGCAGCAGCACTAACCACCATTGCCCCCCATGAAGACTACTTTATTGTGATCTGCCTGAAAGGACAGTGTGAGTAGATCCAACGGTAAATTACAAAAGAGAATTGGCTAAATATTTGAAAATAAAAACAATACATCACTATGGAGAAAGTGCAGAAAAGAAGAGCTGATTGCTTCCAGTGGTCCATTACCATATTGCAAGATTCTATGTCTTTATGAAAAGTAAAGCTTTGCATCTTCAGCTGCCACATGAGCAAAGGTCTAATGTGTTCTTAAAAGAAACAACTTAATGTCAAAAGAATGCTTACAAACATGCAGGCAAATGAATCAGGAGGAGCCCATTCAGCTCCTTTAGCCTGCTCCTTCATTCAAAAAGACCATGGCTGATTGGATTGTAACCACACATTCACATTCATATCGGTCCGGTGATAATCGCTCATCACTTTGCTTAACAAGAATTCACCTACCTCTGCCCTAAAAATGTTCAAGGACTGCACTTCCATCACCTTCTCAGAGAGAACCTTACAAAGGCTCATGAACTTCTAAGAGAAACAAAAAATAATGTAATCTCTGTTTCACAGGCAATCCTTCTGGCTTTTATATGTTTCATTCAAGTCCCTTCTTACACTTCTAAATGGCGGTGGATTCAAGTCTAGTCTATTCGTCCTTGCCTTATAAGAGAAAGCACCCATTCCGATAATAGCTTGGTAAACCTTCTGGAACTGCCTCCAATGCATTTTCACCCTTTCTTAAATAAGGTGACCAAGACTGTGCACAGCACATCATACGCTGGTCTTACCAGTATCCTGTACTAAGTCTTATTTGAACATGACTTTCAAATATTTTAATGTATTTTGCTCTGACTGCTAATGAAAATGTCAACAAGTATTAAATTGGATAACCACTGAAAGCCAGTACAGGGATCGTGTACATGTTTTCTTTTCAAAAGACTTGCTCTAAGGATATCAATGTCACTAGCTGATTTCTAATTGCCGTTGAGAAGGTGGTGCCAAATCATCTTCTTGAATCGCTGCAATCTATGCGGTGCCGGGGCACCCGCAGAGATGTTAGGGAGTGAAGTCTAGGGTTTTGACCAGCGACTAGGGGCTGTGCCATTTTTTCCAAAGCAAATAATATGGAAATGCCACACGGACTATGCAGTCACATGATGGCAGCATACCGCCAGCACTAAATGTACTTTTAAATTGTTGTATGTCCAAGTAGGGGATGCAAAATCATTAGGAGCTGACATGAATTTGGAGCAGGTACTAGAAATCATTGTAGAACATTGTATTTCCAGGTCAAATTCATCAGAGAGACACAACAGGGCAGAGTGCCAACTCAAAACTCTCCAACGTTGCTCTGGTGGCCTTGGTCCTGGAGGTACACTTGAGGAAAGGGGTCCTCTACCCATTGAGACATTGCAAAGAGAGTGGGAACTGACAACTATTGCAGCCAATGCCAGGAAAGTATTGCCAAACAAACTCAATGGCCTCACATAAAGTGGACAAGTTCACTGTACAAATTTTCAGTTGTCATATCATTTCAACCAAACTACTATTTGGACAGTTTTGGTCTCCTTATAAAGAAAAGTTATCACTTTATTAGAGGTAGTCTAAAGAAGGTTCACTAGGATGATCCCTAGATGAAAGAATTGTCTTATGAGCAAAGGTTAAACAGGTTGGCACTGAATTGGAGTTCAGAAGAGTGAGAGTTGACCTCATCGAAGCACATAGGATTCTTAAGGGGTTTAACAGGTAAATGGTGAGACTCATGGGAGAGTTCAGGACCAGAGAGCACCACTTAAGACTGAGATGAGAAGCAATTTATTTTCTCAGAAGGTTGCGAGTGTTTGGAACTCTAGCTCCATACACGTATTTCAATACTTTGCGTATATTACCAGCTATTCAAGTACGACAGGATTATCAGCCAAGCACACAGCAACACACTTACAGGCACACCGCCCTTTCCCTTTCAGGACAAGATGCTAGACCATGAAAGGCAATGATAGACAGCTGGGAAGTGATCAATTGAATATGCTCACTTTCATGGAGGCATCAGCACTCACTATCATAGGTGTGCACAGGACTCAGGCCAGTAATCAGACTAACTATTAAAGATAATGCATGCTTGTACCTAATCCTTCTTCTCACCATCATCCATGCCACAATTTCTCCTGATTTACATATTTCTGTCATGTACCTCTATCCCTTCACTCACCATTTGCTTCAATTCTACCCTGTGTCTTTCTCTTTATAGGTTCCCAGGAACTGCAACCCAGCCAGACAGTCATGCAGGAAGAAGTGGAAGGGGCTGAAGACACTGATGATGAAGCAATCTAACATTTGAAGTCACCAGCTCATATCCAGACAATATACATGTGTTAGAAAGTGGCTTAGAGGCAAGTTCTGTACAGTGAGACACTGGCCACTGATGTCCTGTAAGCTGGTGAACACAGGGAAAGCATTGTGGAGGTCTTAACTTGAGAGCACATATGAGTTTTGCTACAGAGGATCCATTTGATGGTTCCAATTATGGATGGTGTATAAATAAAGCTAATGGGTTTCTACAATGAAATGCTTGATTGTGGGTGGCACGGTGGTTAGCACTGCTGCCTCACAGCGCCAGAGACCCGGGTTCAATTCCCACCTCAGGCGACTGACTGTGTGGAGTTTGCACATTCTCCCCGTGTCTGCGTGGGTTTCCTCCGGGTGCTCCGGTTTCCTCCCACAGTCCAAAGATGTGTAGGTCAGGTGAATTGGCCATGCTAAATTGCCCGTAGTGTTAGGTAAAGGGGTAAATGTAGGGGAATGGGTGGGTTGTGCTTTGGCGGGTTGGTGTAGACTTGTTGGGCCGAAGGGCCTGTTTCCACACTGTAAATAATCTAATATATTGGCATGCCTGCCAAAAGCCAGTGCTGGGTGCCAAGAGACATGAAGTTTGACTTGAACTTGGCACAAGATTGAAGTCCATATTTTGCAGACTGGAAGTCTGGTCAACTCCATGAAAACTTGTGGACCCAACAATATTTGCTATCTGATGTCTCAACATCCATTTCAGCAAAAGTGAAGACACATGGTATTCAGGTGCTGCAGTCTAAGCTCAGACTGAAATCTCAGCTAGCTGCTCTGAAAATTTAGCCTGTGGATACCAGTGTTCAAAGCTGCTTGCAGGATCTCATAGCAGTTCAGCAATCTGTCCCTGAACGCATTACTTGGAGTGCTCAGGCACCACCCCAGGGATGTGGCAGGGAATCTGTGCAGCATGAAACTGATGTCCTCACTCAGGATGACAGCACAAGCCTGCCAGCCTATCACATATTGACATGCCCATCACTGCCAGCTATTGCCTTCCAACCAGCATTCCAAAGCTGAACCTTCAAGATCCAGAGCTGCTTGGGATTATCCTGCAAGGCTGTCTGCACTTTCCCCCAGTGAAAGTCAACAACATTCCAGCATCCACCAGCCATACTGCAGTCACTGGAGTAGCATTGGGCCAGGTAAAGGTAGATGGAAGAAAGGGAGTGAAGAATATGAGCTGGTTTGACTTATGTTCCTGATTTGGCATGTTTGTTTTATAATGACTTGTTTCAGGATAGTGATGGTCAGTGAAACAGGAGTGGGAAGCTGTGGGCCTGTTGATAAATGGAATTGGAGTTGAGTTCACTGAGACTTTCCTTCCCCCTTTCCTTCCCCCTTCTGACTGCTCATGGTATATCTCTTAGCAAGGGCCATGCCCTTATCATGGTGAGGCTGTGCCATACTCTCCAGACCACACAAAACAGGACAGCTTCTGCAAAGTGTACAGGGCTCCCCGAGGGTGGTTTATTCAATGTAGAGTCTACTCATTACTGTGTGACAGCATGCTTTTTCTTATATATTGCTGTCTATGTGATGTGACTCCTGGTACTCCATAATCTATTTACTTGGAACAAGCTGCCAACTCAAGTGCAATTTATTCCCTTCACCATCTTATAAATCTTAATTAGTTCCATCCTAAGTCAATGCTTCTCTGAAGTATAGTCTCAGTTCTTTCATACTATCTTGATAACTGAGATGCTTTAACCTTGGAATAGATTTATTGTCACTTTTTCCAAAGCTTCGACATCACACTGTGCGAAGACACCAATGAATATTACATTCTCATGAAATAATTGCAGATTCTCTCCTTTCCTGTCCTATTCTGAAAGAGGCATGCAATTCTGTTATTGTCAGAGTCCCTCTGGTACCTTACTCATTTTTTATGCTTCAAGATTGTCAGCTATGGATCAGTTGGTAGCAACCTATCCTCTCTGTCTGTAGGTTGTGGATTCAAGTTTCACTTCAACGGCTCAAGCATATAATCAATATTCCAGTGAGGCAATGCTGTATTTTTAGAAGGGCTGTCTTTTGGATGAGACAGTAAACCAAGGCATGAGTAGGCAGACAGAAAAGATCTCACAACACTAATATGTGGAAGAGCTGGACCATTTACCCTGCTGTCTTCACCAGGATTTATCCCTCGAACCACATAATCAGAATAGAATACCACACTGCTGTCTCAGGAGCTTATAATGTCCAAATTGGCTGCCCTTTCCTACACTGCAGTGTCTCCACACCTCTGAGGCACTACCATGCCTGTAATGTGCTTTGTGATGATTGTACGTTTTGAATGTTGCAATATAAATGGAAATTCACTTTTTTTGTTGAGCCCGGAAAGTAATTGTTTCAAGAGATGCTGAGCCACAGCACATCTGGAATGAGATAATGCAACTTCTATGTGACCACTGTTCTAAATTGTCAGAATATCTGCACATAGTCTTCTTCAGGTATTGCTAGATAGCCTGTAACCTTTGACCTATCTATCATTATCCAGAATATCTTGTTGGTAACTGTATTTCCCATTCCTCCAACCATGGACACAATAATGTCACTGGCACAAGCAGCATATTCATGAGTTCAATTTAAATGTTAATGTGTATGTACTCTCCTTATGTATCATCCCAAAATGTGCAACCTTGCAATTTCATCCAATGTCCAGCTGCCCTCTTTATGGACTTACATTCCTGACCTCTTGAATTAGTCATAGTGATTTTCAGTATTAAGCAAACCTACAATTTTACAAATTTGGATATTTTGCTTCCAGACCCAAACCCACACTATTTATATGCTTTGAGAAGAAAATGGCCCCGACATGAGGCTAACAATATTAATGCATCCATGTTCCAAAAATAATCTGGTAGGCACTTCTTTCTATATTGTTTCCTTTAACCTACTGAAATATGACTTGAGATTTAAACACCAGGGCATGAAGCAGGAATACATTATTCCACTGGCATCGGGATATTACAAATATGAAGGGAAATTAAGATTGCCTGTAGAAAATGTAACATTTCAATGAAATCAAGCCTATAGTTTACATCTAATTAAAGAAACACCTTTTTTGATGTGATCTTTTCTCATTAAAACCTCTTTCCTCAAAGATTACTTTTTTACCTGTTCATGGTGGCATGGTAGTTAGTACTGCTGCCTCACAGTGCCAGAGACACATTCTCCCTGTGTCTGCGTGGGTTTCCTCCGGGTGCTCTGGTTTCCTCCCACAGTCCTAAAAAATTTGCAGGTTAGGTGAATTGGCCATGCTAAATTGCCTATAGTGTTAGGTGTAGGGGAATGGGTCTGGATGGGTTGCTATTCGGAGGGTTGGTGTGGACTTGTTGGGCCGAAGGGCCTGTTTCAACACCGTAGGAAATCTAATCTAAAAAAAAACTGGTCCAGCCACCCTGCTTGGTGCCTTCTCACTCCATCCCCGAGCAAAATAGATGCTGTGCTTCATTTCTGATCCTTGCTATGTTAGCCAACATTAGAAGGTCCACTGCACTTCAATCCATTATCTTTAAGCCAACTGGATAAAATAAAATGACCAGCATTATCATCCTATTCTTAAGGTTGAAGCATGATCACTTCTGGCAAATCTCAGTCAGCATATACATACTTCATGGAAGCAGGATTGAGGAAGTCTATACAAACACAAAATATTCTGCATACCAGAAACCTGAAATAAAATTAGAAATTGATGGAGAAACTCAACAGCATCTGCGGAGAGAGAAACAGAGTTAACATTTCAGATATTGAACTCAAAATATTATCTTTGTTTCTATCTCCACAGATGATGCCAGATCTGCAGGGTTTCTCAATACTTTCTGATTTTATTGGGTTAATCAATGTTGGTCCTAGTTTTATTGAATAAATAACTGACCAACTCTTAATTTGTGCATTCTCAAACAAAGGCATCTTGATTGAGATATTTGCAAAACCCTGTGACACAGACATTAGCATGATAAAGCTCAATGAAAGCAGGAGAAAACAGACTCAGAATATGGTGCTCCAAACTGAACAATGTATGATCCAGTCTGACTCTGTTTCAGTGTCAGAGCGGTTACCTTGGTAAACCATTCTATGCGTCTCATTGTTGGAGTTTTATTAGTTCAAAACCAAGATCACAGCTTGCTATGTTTTAGGACGAAGATGACTGCATTGGTGGGAAATTATCGGCATGGCAACAGTCAGTACCATATCTCATATAGAAATATGGCATTTTATCACCACAATAGGTGGGAAAGCTATTCACGATGGCTGCTTCAGGCTGGTCAATTTGACGCTATCATTGTACGGAATAAATTATTGTCCCACATTTATACACCTCCATGAATAAGGTTCTTAATTAAAATTGGCCAAAAACAGAAAATTCCAGCCCAAAACGGCAAACCTATTTAATTTTTTCAGCCACTTTCTCAGCAAAGTTAAATCGTACCTTTTTTTATTTGCAGGTCGGCATATTGTGAACAGCTTGTATCTTAATGGAATCAAAATAGGTTTATGGAGGAGAATCTCAACTGAACCATTGAGAACTGTCAGATTTTACTGTTGTCCTCTATATCAGAAGGCTACAGAAATCTGCTTTGCCGGTATTGAACTAACCTATGAATGCGTTTGGCATTGAACACAATGTTAACCTGGCCCAGTCACTTCCTTAACTCAGATCAAATCCTACCTACTATGTCATCCCCATCAGACACCCTGACTTGTGGAGGTTCCTGACAAGGCTTATTCCAACAGCTTCTTGAATAACCCATGTCTTGGCATCCCTTTGGGCAGAACAATGGGAAGTTAGGTCGGAATCAGACCTTTGATGCCCAACCTGATACTGTGCCTGAGTCTATTGCAGACATGAGCATTGTTCCTTAGGAGAAGTTTCCAGAAACTTCAGGGAAACCTAAGAGTGGAAAATGATCAGTATTTTAGGTTTGTATGCCTTTTATCTTGACGTTCAGGAAAGTGACATTCACCAAAAGTGAAGATCAGGAATATTGTACACATTGTTTATAATATCAACAATTATTTCACCTCAGTTAATTAGATACTTTTAGGTAATTTGTCTCAGAAATACAAACTGCTCATCACAATGGTAACTGTACCAAAGGAACACTCAGTACCACTATAACTCATGCACTATCTCTTGTAAAATCCATATATTGAGCAGGGCCCACTGACAGGACTTAGCAAATGGCCTTTTCCATCAAGCACTACCCTCAGTTACACTGAGATGGATATCTGTCTTCCTGTATTTGATGATATATTGCGGCTATCTGTCATTAATGAGAGTAAACCCTCATTACTTGAGCTCAAGAAGGCCACTGACTCTGTAACAGCAAGGAAAATGTCATATTCTTGGTTTTGTTCTACTAATACAGTATTTAGTGTGAGATGGACTGAGAGAGGTGGTGGGTGTTTTGCTGGAAAAGCACAGCCGGTCAGGCAGCATCCAAGGAGCAGGAAAATCAACATTTCATCCCGATGAAGGGCTCTGACCCGAAACATTGATTTTTCTGCTCCTTGGATGCTGCCTAACCTGCTGTGCTTTTTCAGCAACACACTCTCAACTCTTATCTCCAGCATCTGCAGACCTCTCTGTCTCCTAAGAGAGGTGGTGGTGAAGTAACACTGGGTATTGTCAGTGTACATGTGGAACTGAAGGTGTTCTTTTTGGATGGTGACAGAGGAACAGTTCAGTTGAAGAATATTATGGTGAGAAATGTCATTAGTGTAGATATTAATAAAGGTGGTTAAAAATAAACTTGCAAAAATTATTTTGTTCAGATACAGTGTGACAGTAGATTGGGCTTTGTCAGTGATGCTCTCCATCACTGAAAAGCTTGTAGATAGCATCACAAACAGTGATGGGACTAATGGGATAAATTGTGTAAATCTGCCAACAAGTATGGAGGCTAACTCTGCACGGGTCACTGCTTACAGAGAGGAATGAAGAGAATTGGCGAATAAATCATGAATTTTGGATTAGTGGTGCTGGAAGAGCACAGCAGTTCAGGCAGCATCCGAGGAACAACAAAATCGACGTTTCGGGCAAAAGCCCTTCATCAGAAATAAAGGGAGGGCTTTTGCCCAAAAAGTCGATTTCACTGCTCCTTGGATGCAGCCTGAACTGCTATGCTCTTCCAGCACCACTAATCCAGAATCTGGTTTCCAGCATCTGCAGTCATTGTTTTTCCCAAATAAATCATGAAACTGACCACACACACCACTGAATAATATTCATTGAACATGTAGTTAAATGCTATTATTTGTATCCTACTAGTGCACCTCAGCAGAAGCTTTTTTTAATCCACTATTTGAGGTCTACAGTGGCATGTCAAACTGCATCATGCAGAATATTTCACATAAGTGAGCATCTACATTAATGCAAAAGAAAAAGAGAATGCCTTTGGCCATTTCATGAATACCATACAATAAGACAAATGTTCTATTCATGGCATGACAGAAGTAATTTTCTGTGGGTAAGGAAGCAGACATTTGCAGATCTTATTCTGTGAAATACAAAGTAATATCTTACTTACTTGTAGGTGTTTTTCAAATACTATAGAAGTTAGATTGTTCAGTAAATCCAATAGGAATTTTAAAAGAGTTCTTAAATATCCATGAGCATTTAAAGTGCTGTGAAATTGGGAGCTACTTCATTATTGAAGTAGGCAAAGACCAATCACCTTACATCACTGGTTTCCCCCGAGCTTGCTCTTTTACACAAGAGATGCCTAACTGAGCCTTCCGAGTCTTCAGTTGTTCAGGGTTAAAATCTACAGCTCATGTAGGTATTCCCTCAGGCTACTGATGTAGATCCAGTCCAATCTGTTAGATTCAGAACCACCATCAGAGAACAGTCATTCCTGGCTGATGTGTATCGCATTTTGTTTACCAAGGATACTATATTCATAATATAATGTGAAGGAGCTAAAAATAACGTAGCCCTATTTAATGTATAAAAGTATTCTGAAGCCTCTAAGAAGCTAAAACTTGGAACCATTAAGCATACACATCATTCTTTGTCAGACTGACCCCAGGCTTGTTCTCAGGCAGCATTCATTAAATAATATTATAATTAACTAGTCTAGCCATTGTGTGTATTCATTGGAAATAACAAATGGTAAGCTTCTGAAGTCAGGTTTCATTAATAACATATTAGGGAACTGAACTCTTTGCTCCTTTTATACATTTAAAAGAAGCTTTCCTCCAATTGTTATGAGGCTAATTTTAGATGTATTCTCTAGCCTGGGTAATGGTGTTCTCTGAACTTTCATTGCATTTAAAGTTACCATATATAAAAAAAAGTTCTCCTTTTTTTTCATGTTGCCCAACAAAGTAAATCTGGAGCTTATTTAACTTAATATTTTGAGCACTGAGATCCAGACATAATGTCCTGGACAGTGACACTTCGCTACCAATGGGAATTGGGCACAATCTGTGCACCTGAACGGGCAATTAGGCATGATCACAGCTAGATCACATAAGTGTTATGGGATAGAAAGAGGCCTTTTAGCCCATTGTGTCTGCACTGGATTGCTAAATAAGCATCATTACCTAGTGCCTATCTTCTGCCTTGTCCCCATGCCCTTGAAAATTATTTTGATTTAAATAATCATCAAATTGTCTCTTCAATGCCTCCATTAAACCTCCTTACCCAAATATCCAGGCAGTGAAGCCTATACCCAATGACTCTTTTTCCTCACATTTTAACTCTTGCTTTTTTTACCGATGACATTAAATCCATTCCCTCTCATTTTTGTTTGTTTGTGGGAGCGGTTTCTCCCTATTTATTCTACTCAAACGCAATCATGATAAAAAAAAGGGCATCTATCAGACCCCCTTGGCCTCCAAGGAAAACAGTCCCAGCTTCTTCAACCTATCCTGGTCACTGAAGCTCTCCAACCCTGGAGCTGTTTTTGTAAGATATTTCTGCACTCACTCCACCATGTTCTTTCCAATGGGTATAATGATTCCTGAGAAGAGAAAAGCCATTGGAAGTTTGGGCTTCATCCTCTGCTTTAAGGCAAGTTCTTAAAGATGAAGAAAAGGCTATGAAGAGAAGGAAAATCAGAACTGGGAGTGGGGGGGTGGAATACGGGAAAAGGGCAATCATGACAACGGGTTGTAGGGAATGAGTGACTGACAGGATTTCATTTGGATATTGTGATGGATATATTGGAAGTGAGTGGAAGGAGGGGATGCACAGGAAAGGAACCATCAATAGAACATATGAAGTGAACTATTCTAACCACTTTACCATGGGAGAGAAACTTAATAAAACATACTTAACTGCTGAGGTTGCAACATGAATGAAACTGCAGCAGCTGAGCTCAAGCACACAATCTCACAAAATGAGCTGACAATGTAACCACAGGACCATGGGTGACATGATTTTGGTGCGCAGGCAAAATTATTTCAGTTGGAGTGAGACCATAATATCAAACATGATTGTCTAACTTCAAAGATAAGGGAACAAAACAAGTGACAGAGTAGTGCATTGGATGTCTGAAACCTGACTTTATGACAATTCAACTCTTGACTTGTGCAATGTGTATGCAAAGACAACACTCTGAGGGGTTTATTCCTGCTGAGAAAGGTTCTATTAGCCTGCTCAACTATGTGAAGGCTACTAGCAATTCCTGATGACCAATGACCAGGGCCATTGTTGAATTCATTCCAGAGAACTGGGAGGTAATGTATTGCAAGTGTCGAATAGAACCCCGGCTTAGATTTTAAATTTAGGTTTTATTGTCACATACATGCATGCATTGGGGCAGCGCGGTGGCTCAGTGGTTAGCACTGCTGCCTCACAGCGCCAGGGACCCGGCTTCGATTCTAGACTTGGGTGACTGTTTGTGTGGAGTTTGCACGTTCTCCTCGTGTCTTTGCGGGTTTCGTCTGGTTGCTTGGATTTCCTCCCACACTCCAAAGATGTGCAGGTCAGGTGAATTGGCCATGCTAAATTGCCCATAGTATTCAGGGACATGCAGGTTAGATTCATTAGTCAGGGGTAAATATAGGGGAGGCGGAATGGGTCTGGGTGGGTTACTCTTCAGAGGGTCGGTGTGGACTTGTTGGGCCAAAGGGCCTGTTTCCACATTGGAGGGAGTCTACAGTGAAAAATGTACAATGTTGCCTCACACAGTGCCATCTTAGGTACAAAGTACCTAGTTACAAAATCTTAGTTACAGAAGTAGAAAAATAAATGGCTTAAAAAGCTCAGCATTATAGTCTTGTTAATATAAAAATGGAAAAAATAAGCTTCCTATCTGTGATCTCACAAGATTTACTCCTGCGTATACAAACTCCCCTTTACAGCACAAACTTCCATTCATTCCTTAACAGACATCCTCCTGATTTTGTATGCAAGTGTTGTTTCTTGCTGGGGTCCTCAGGTCAGGTAACTGTCCTCTGGGATTTTCAAATAGAACTGCTTTGGATTCACCAACATTCACAAATTCCCTTCAGAGATACGGCCAACTAGAAGGTTACTTTAAAGTTGCACACACCATGCAATATGACACACCCAATTAACAGCATCAGCATTCTCTATTTCATTCCCACTTTGTAATTAGCGTGTTAAACTACTTTCATCTTTGAAGTCATTGAATTTATCCTGTGTTTGCACTTTTTTGTATTAATATGGTTTGCTGTGTATTTCCCAACAACATGTTTTTTTGCCAACTGTAACTGCTCAGCTGATAGGTTTCCCTGGCTGTCTCTTCATTTTCTTATTAAAATTAACACTCGACGTCTGTAGCCTTTCATTTTTAAAGAGCTTCTTTAGTTGTCAGTAATTACTAATACTATTTAGCAAAGCATACCAACCCATTTAGGTGCTGAGGTTTTCTGGGGCACCAGCATAGGAGCTGAGGTGCAAAACATTCATCTGATCCAGCTTGCCAGATTCAGACTAGTCTAACACTAGCTGTACTGAGGAAGCACCACTCAACCAGAAACATTATCTCTGATTTCTCTCCAGAGATGCTGCCAGTTTCTCCAGCGATTTCTGGTCTTGTTTCTGGCTGTACTGCCATTGGCTTGAATATAAGACACTCCTGTCCCTCCTGGATGCACCGAATACTTTTACATTTACCCCAGGGTTCTATCAGCTTTATTGCCAGTAAAATGGGTCAGTGAATTCAAAACTGATGTTCTATTTAGTCTTATCCTGAAATTGCATTTGAGAATCATTTGAAGACTTCATTTAAATGGCTTATCAAGAAAGTCCTGCTGCTTGAACAGCGAAACATTGTGACCACCCAGTACCAGCCTCTGAAAAGGTCAGCAATCCACCGGACAAAGTTGACAAAACATTAGTCTTCATTTTTGAGGAGAAAGTGAGGACTGCAGACGCTGGAGATCAGAGCTGAAAAATGTGTTGCTGGAAAAGCGCAGCAGGTCAGGCAGCATCCAAGGAGCAGGAGAATCGACGTTTCGGGCATAAGCCCTTCTTCAGGATCCTGAAGAAGGGCTTATGCCCGAAACGTCGATTCTCCTGCTCCTTGGATACTGCCTGACCTGCTGCACTTTTCCAGCAATACATTTTTCAGTCTTCATTTTTGAGCCCTTTACTTAATACTTTTGCAAAGTAAACTTGACATCATTAAGTGGTCGATAGATAATTCAGCAAGGAAACATTGTCATGTTTGAAGTGTGAATCAGTGTACAACAGGGCCCTCTGTCAGAATATGTTGGATACTGCAGCCTTGTTCAGAAAAGTTCTAATTGACAAATTGTCTTGTTATTGATTCTGATTTGTAGTTGAAACATGGATATTTTCAATTAGTATATGTTCTTTCTTTTTCAATTGTTCCAATGCTAGGCAATGGAAAGCATTTTCTATTAGTTACACTCCAAGAAATGGTACAAAATTAATGATATGCATAAATTATGTTCAGGCTCAAACCTGTTTAAGGCAAAAATAGTCCAAGAAGTGATGAATAACTCAACGCCAAATAATTAGTGAGCAGAGAAGACACAATTATATACAATTTGCCCAATTATACCACAGGGTTTATGATTACATCAAGTGCATGGTTCACAAGATGCAAACTGCTAGATTGAGAACATCATCAATTGAGTAAGTACAGCTTGTTACATTTTTGGCTTTAATATCAGTTTTTTTTTCTTGGGCTCAACATCGCCACTGAGCACATGCATTTGGTGCATGTGCTTAATGGTCCAATGTTTAGATGACTGTTGTATGCTCAGGGTCAAGCATAGAATTCTTGATACAATACGTGAGTTCAGTAGATCATTCGCATGCCAACAAATGCAGTAATATTTGTTGACTCCATAGCCAAATGTAGATTGCTTGAGAAAATAAGAAATTAAGAAATAGGAGTAGAGTATGCCATTTGCCTCCTTGAGTCTGTTCCATCAGCCAATAAGACATAACTAATCTAATTGCAGCTTTAACTCCATTTTCCTGTTTGCACTCCATAACCCTTGACTCTCTTATTGATCAAAAATATATCTAACTGAGCTTGGAATATACTCAATAGGCCAGCCTCCACTGCTCTCCAAGGTAGAGAATTCAAAAGATTAATGACACTCTGAGAGATGCTGGCAATGTTTTGTGATTCGAGGACACCTAGACCCCACTGTACTAAAGCATAAAGCAAACGCTCTCCATTTAACTAATATTCTTTCTGCCAAAATGAACAACCTCACAGTTTTCCCACATTTCACTTAATCTGCTATTTATGCCCACCCATGTAGCTTATCTCAATTCCTTTGCAGATTCTTTGACCTAGATTTTATGTAACGCAAGAGGGTGTTGAGGATGGGACTAACTTGTCCTCTTCCACCTGGTCCCGTTGTTCCACAGGGATCTAAAATCATCCAGAATTTAAATGGCCAATTATGAATGGAATTCTGGGAAAACGAAAGGCCCAGAGGCAGTCCCAGTAGGATGGTCTGTGAAACCTCAACATGGCTTTGTGAGCGGGAAATCATGTCTCACAAACTTGATTGAGTTTTTTGAAGAAGTAACAAAGAAGATTGATGAGTGAAGAGCGGTAGATGTGATCTATATGGACTTCAGTAAGGAGTTCGAGAAGGTTCCCCAAAGGAGACTGATTAGCAAGGTTAGATCTCATGGAATACAGGGAGAATTAGCCATTTGGATACAGAACTGGATCAAAGGTAGATGACAGACGGTGGTGGTGGAGGGTTGATTTTCAGACTGGAGGCCTGTGACCAGAGGTGTGCCATCAGGATCGGTGCTGGGCCCTCTACTTTTTGTCATTTACATAAATGATTTGGATGCGAGTATAAGAGGTACAGTTAGTAAGTTTGCAGATGACACCAAAATTGGAGGTGTAGTGGACAGCAAAGAGAGTTACCTCAGATTACAACAGGATCTGGACCAGATGGGCCAATGGGCTAAGAAGTGGCAGATGGAGTTTAATTCAGATAAATGCGAGGAGCTGCATTTTGGGAAAGCAAATCTTAGCAGGACTTATACACCTAATGGTAAGATCCTAGGGAGTGTTGCTGAACAAAGAGACTTTGGAGTGCAGGTCCATAGCTTCTTGAAAGTGGCGTCACAGGTAGATAGGATAGTGAAGAAGGCATTTGGTATGCTTTCCTTTATTGGTTAGAGTATTGAGTACAGGAGTTGGGAGGTCATGTTGTGGCTGTACAGGACATTGGTTAGGCCACTGTTGGAATATTGCGTGCAATTCTGATCTCCTTCCTATCAGAAAGATGTTGTGAAACTTGAAAGGGCTCAGAAAAGATTTACAAGGATGTTGCCAGGCGTGGAGGATCTGAGCTACAGGGAGAGGCAGAACAGGCTGGGGCTGTTTTCCCTGGAGCGTCGGAGGCTGAGGGGTGACCTTATAGAGGTTTACAAAATTATGAGGGGCATGGATATGATAATTAGACAAAGTCTGTTCCATGGGGTCGGGTAGTCCAGATCTAGAGGGCATAGGTTTAGGGTGAAAGGGGAAAGATATAAAAGAGACCTAAGGGGCAACTTTTTCATGCAGAGGGTGCTAAGTGTATGGAATGAGCTGACAGAAGATGTGGTGGAGGCTGGCATAATTGCAACATTTAAGAGGCATTTGGATGGGTATATGAATAGGAAGAGTTTGGAGGGATATGGGCTGGGAGCTGGCAGGTAGGACTAGATTGGTTTGGGATATCTGGTCGGCATGGACAGGTTGGACCGAAGGGTCTGTTTCTGTGCTGTACATCTCTATGATTCTATGACCTGGTCATAGGGCAGCAAATGGTGAAGAACTTTGTACTTTCTGCAAGTGTCAGTCAGGATATGAACTATCAATTTGACCACAACGATGGGAACATGAGCATGTGGTGTCTGCCGTGTTTGGCGTCTGCCAGGGATGCGATGGTATTGTCCTCCTTAGCCCACAGTGCCAGCTGAAGGAATCTTGTTGGGATCTGGGTTGTGTTCGGAGGGTCATCTGCAAGGGGAGGAATTTCACAACACAAAAATACAGAGGACCAGAAACAATGGGCACATACCTGAAAGGTTAATCCATTCAGTCATAGAATCCAGAAATGCAGATTCAGAGAATTGCTATGGAACAGAAGAAGGTCATTTTGTTCACTGTGTCTATGCTGGCTATCTGAACTGCATGCAAATCTCTTACTTTTTCCCGGTAACCCTGCTTATTATTTCTGTTTAAATAATCATCCAATGACTCCTCGAATTTCCCTGTTGGAACTGTTTCTGCCACATTTCCAGGCTGTGTATTCCATATCCCAACTACTCACTGTATCAAAAAGGCTTTTTCTTACCTCACACTTGCTTCTTTTGCAAAACAGTTTAAAATCGTGCCCTCTAGTTTTCAATCTGGTGACAAGCAAGAGAAATTTATTTGTATCCATTCTGTCCAGATCCCTCATGATTTTGAAACCTTTTATCTTAGCATTTTTGTCTCCAAGGTAAACAGTCTCATCTTTACCAGTTATTCCTCACACAATTCTCTTCAGCACTGTCTCCAGTGTATTCTCATCTTTCATAAATTTGGCACTCAGAACTGTACACAATACACAGCGGAGGCTAACCAGTGTTCCTCTATGCTTAACATAATATTCCTGTTCTTGTACTCCACACCTTTACTAATGAAGATGAGGATGCTAGATTCCTTATTCACATTCTAAAATACTCTGATCCCTGAAATGTAATGCTCCAAGAAACAATCCCTGATTCACTTTACACATTTCTCTTCCATGTTATTGTTGCCCGTCCGATTTGTCTAGTGAATATTAATGTCTTCCTTGACAATTCTGACACTCCTCTATTATTTCCTGATGCATACTTTGTCCTAGAGTAAGCCAACTCTTTAGAGACCTATAGAGAATGCCCACCCAAGATGTATTTCCCCTGCTATTCCACCCAAAGCGATTACACATCATAAGAACAAACAAAGAACTGTGGATGCTGGAAATCCAAAACATAAACAGAAATTGCCAGAGAAACTGGAAGACCTCTTCAGTCTGAAAAAGGGTCACTGGATCTGAAATGTTAACTCTGTTTCTCTTTCCACAGATACTGTCAGATCTGTTGAGTTTCTCAAGCAATTTCTGATTTCATTTTTGATTCCACATCTTGGATGTATTGCACTGAAATCACCACTCACCCACCACACTGATATATCCCTTTATGAATGACAGTACACCACCTCCAATTCCTTTCTGCCTATGTTTTGTGAAATGCTAATATTCTTGAAGTGGTCAGACCATAGTTTCTTTGAGATCCTGAGGGACAAGGAGTGTGTGGATCCTGTCGGGCGGTTCCCTGAGCAGATTGTCAAAGTTATTTGGACTCATCACCAGAAGTGCCAAGATGTAGATGGTTGGTGGTGAGAAGGGCACTGCCCTTCAGATCCTTCTTGTATGCCCAGTTTCTGTGCAGCATTGCATGCTGCCCTCAAGGCAGCTGCAGAATGGAAGAGACTGTCAGACATCTCCTTCTGGAATTTGTCTTTACAAAGAAGAGGGAGATGAATTGGTTTTTGTCGAGGTTCATCTCGAGTAGCTGTGTTCCCCAGGATGCACATTGAGACAAACATTAACTGCATCTGGAGGACCATCAACCCGGTGAAAGATGCCCTTTGGTCTGCCCGAAACCTATTAATTTTCCAGAGCAAGGAGTTGACCTTGACCAAGTGTTGCCGATTGGTACAATCTAAGAAGCAAGGCTATGTCCTGAGAGACATACTAAAGTTTGGGGCAGCTGCTGCCAAAGTCCTGTGGGGAAAGACTACAGTCTGAGGTCTTTCTGGTGAACTACAATAGGGGTCCATTTAGTTATCAGATCCTCTTTATACCTCAAATGTATATAAATATAGTCCTGTATAAGTAAGAAATGCCTTAAGCTTGTTTTTGGAAGTTCAGGGAATGCCAAATGTCAATGTTCGTTTGGTCTACATGTTGCAAAGACTGTACAGAAATGCTTTAATTACTGCATATGTATATAAAGGTTTATAATGGATAAAGTATATTCTTGCAAGTAAAAAAATTGTTGAGCTGAATTCTGAACTTTTAATACTGCAACACATCAGGGACAGGGGGAGTTACCTGGATGCTATGTTTCAGGAGGCAGTCACACCCTGTTGGATTAACTACCTCGAATTTAGTTAGTGGTCAGGGACAGGAGGGTGTGACAATGAGCGATGCAGATAGAGGGATCCAGGAGACACTGCTGAAGGAACCTCAGCCCTTGAGCTTGTCTAACAGGTTTGAGATTCTTGCTCCCTGTGTGAATGAGAGAGAGAGGACAGGAGGAGGGAATGAGAAAACTGATGCTCGCACCGTAATATAGGGAGCCATTCAAGAGGGTGGAGAAAAATATAGCTGTAATCAAGAATAGTAGAGTCAGGGTAATAGGCTCTGTTCTTTGTTGCCAGGATCAAGATCCCTGAATGCTGTATTGCCTGTCTGTTGCCTGGGTTAAGCATATCTAATCTGGGCTCTGAGGGAACTTGGAATGGGAGGGGAAAGATTCAGCTGTCATAGTCCATGTAGGTTCCAACAATACATGTAGAAAGAGGTTCTACTAAGGGAATAATAGCAGCTAGGGCCTTTATTCAAAAAGCAGAACCAAAAATGTAATTATCTCTGGATTAGTATCTCAGCCACAAGCTAATTGGCATAGGGTCAACCAGAATAAAGAGGTAAACATGTGGTTCAAAGATTGTTAAAGGGAGAAACAGGTTTGAATTCCTGGGACATTGGCATCAGTACTGGAGAAGCTCGGAGCTGTGGACTCCACCTGATCATGTTGGGACCAGATTCATGATGAATCGCATAACCAGGGCTGTGGCTAGGGCTTTGAACTAAATAGGAGTGGGATGAGTTCATTTGCATAGAATGTTATGGAAAATTTTAAAATGTGAATTTGAATTTGAATTTAATTTATTGTCACAGCGGGAGTAACTATGATGTTTTGACATATTTCTGGTGCATAGTTTGTGTGGTGCCTCCTTGTTGGCCCTGCTGGTAAACTCAGTAGCCTTGGCTGCTGAGTGACAAAACCACTGAGAAAAAGTATGAGATGGCCATGGTCTGCGCAGACCGAATACCTCAGAATCACACTCCAAATGGAATGAATTTTCCACGTTCAATGGAGCAGTCTGGCTGGGAAGCATCCTGGATAGACAACCTCCCCACAGCCCAGTACACAACTGCGAGTTGTGTTAAGTTGATAAGTTATAAATGCAAAGGTGTGGAGGGCTCAGCAGATGCTATTAAAACTTCCAGAATAAGCAGTAAGGCAGAAAATATAGAAAGGTTAGATTCCCTACAGTGTGGGAACAGGCCCTTCGGCCCAATAAGTCCACACTGACCCTCTGAAGAGTAATCCAGCCAGACTCATTCCCATACCCTATATTTACTGCTGACTAATGCACCTAACACTATGGTGAATTTAGCATGATCATTCACCTGACCTGCACATCTTTTGATTGTGGGAGAAAGCCGGAGCTCCCGGAGGAAACCCACACAGACACAGGGAGAATGTGGAAACTCCATACAGACACAGGGAGAACGTGGAAACTCCACACAGACACAGGGAGAATGTGCAAACTCCACACAGACACGGGGAGAATGTGGAAACTCCACACAGACACAGGGAGAATGTGCAAACTCCACACAGACACAGGGAGAACGTGGAAACTCCACACAGACACAGGGAGAACGTGGAAACTCCACACAGACACAGGGAGAACGTGGAAACTCCACACAGACACAGGGAGAACGTGGAAACTCCACACAGACACAGGGAGAACGTGGAAACTCCACACAGACACAGGGAGAACGTGGAAACTCCACACAGACACAGGGAGAACGTGGAAACTCCACACAGACACAGGGAGAACGTGGAAACTCCACACAGACACAGGGAGAACGTGGAAACTCCACACAGACACAGGGAGAACGTGGAAACTCCACACAGCCACACAGACACAGGGAGAATGTGGAAACTCCACACAGACACAGGGAGAATGTGGAACCTCCACACAGACAGTCACCGTAGGTGGGAAATCAAACCCAGGTCCCTGGCACTGTGAGACAGCAGTGCTAATCAATGAGCCACCACGCCACCCCAAAAGGATCAAGGTTGGCACAGCAAATAATGGGACAACAATGAAAAGGGGGCAGCCAATACAGGACTGTGGGTTAAACGCGCACAGGACAGGAAACAAGATAAATGAGTTTGTACCACAGATTGGCATTGATAATTACGATGTTTACATTGATGTAGCTACAAGGCAAACAGGGCTGGCAGCTAAATATGCAAGGACCCGTATTAAATTGAATGGATAGGCAGATGGGCAAAGGGGGCGGGGCGCCTTGCTATTAAGAAATGAAATTAAATCGATAGCAAGAAGTGATATAGAGTGGTAAGGCATAGAATCTATGTAGGTAGAGTTGAGGAATCACAAATGGAAAAAGGTCCTGATAGGAGTTATGTACAGGCCTCCTAGTAATACTTAGGATGTGAGGAAGAAAATAAATCAAGAGATAGAAAAGGCGTGTAAGAAAGCACTGTTACAATAATCATGGGGGACTTCTACATGCAGGTGGACTGGGAAAATCAGGATGGTAGTGGGTCTCAAGAAAAGGAATTTGTGGAATATTAATGAGATGGGTTTTGTTGGAGCAACTGTGATAGAGATCACTGGAGAACAGAAATTCTGGATTTGATGGTGTGTAATGAAGCAGATTTGATCAGGGAGCTTAAGGTGAAGGAGCACGTAATGGGAAATGATCATAATATGATAGCATTCACTCTGCAGTTTGAGGGGGAGAAGTTGGAATTGGATGTAATGGCAATATAACCGAGCCAGGTAATGACAAAGACATGAGGAAGTAGCTGGCCAGAGTTGATTGAAAGGGGAGCTGAGCAGGGAAGATGGTGGAACAGGAATAGCAGGAGTTTGTGAGGGTTGTTTGGGAGGCACAGCAGAAATGCATCTCAAGGATGAAGACACATACTAAGGGGAGGGCAAGGCAATCATGGCTAACAACGGAAGTCAGGAATAGCATAAAAGTGAAAGAAAAAGCCGACAATGTGGTGAAGATCAGTGGAAAGCCAAAGGATTGGGAACCCTTTAAAAGCTAGCAGAGGTTAATTAAAAATCAATAGAGGAAGATTAATGTTTGGAATGAGGTCAAACAGGGTGGCCCTCATAGAATATGAGTTCCCTGATTAGGGATGTTAATCTAGTCCAATCAGGGAGTCCTGGCTGACAGATATCAACAGGAGTGTAGGCCTGGCCAAATTGGCCATAAACAGGTCCAGGCAGCGGGCCGTGGAGGGGGTCGTTAGGGCCGACTGCCTGCCCCTCTTCCGCGGTTACGTTAGAGCCCGGGTGTCCTTGGAGAAGGAGCACACGGTCTCCACCAACACCCTGGAGTTGTTCAGGGAGAGGTGGGCGCCGCAGGGAGTGGTGTGCATTATCTCTCCCTCCAACTCTATTTTGATTTAGTCCCTGCCCTCCCCTTCACTGTTTGATCACACAGCATTGCCTTTTGTGAAGGGCACTGCTTGTCACTGGCCACCCGGGTGTTTCCTTTCTTCCTGGTGGTGGAAATTGAATAAAGATTCGTACACCTTGTGTCTCTCACTGTGTCTCACACCTGCACACACACAACATGGGTGCTGGGGAAAAAAAAATAAACAGGAGTGTTGGGGATTCTGTTCAGTCTAGGAGATGGCGCTGAGGTAGCTAGATCAGTGTCATCTACAGTGCATGTGTAAAGGGTGATTGGATACCATCCCTTGTAGAGTTGTTTCAGTGGAGAAGATGAAATATGAGAGTAAGTTAGCTGGTGATGTAAGAGAAGATTGCAAGATGTTTTGGATATATAAGGGGCAAGAGTTGACATTGGACCACTGGAAAATGAGGCTGATAAAGTAGTAATAGAGAATAAAGAGATATTAGAGGAACTGCATCGGTATTTGCATCAGTTTTCACATTGAACGATACCAGCAGTATACCAAAACTTCCAGAGAGTCGGGGTCAGAGTTGAGTTTAGTGACCATCACTAAGGAGAAGGTGCTGGAGAAGGTATAAGGTCTGAAAGTGGATTGGTGACTCAGACTTTATGGACTACACCCCAGATTTCTGAAGGAGATAGCTGAGGAAGTTGTACAGACATTGGGGGTGATTTTTCAGGAATCACTGGAATCCAAAAGGGTCCTAAAGGACTGGAAAATGGTTAATATAACACCCATGTTTAAGAAGGGAGTGAGGCAGAAGATAGAAAACTGTTAGGCTGACCTTAGCTATTGGTAAGATTTTAGAGTCCATTTTTAAGGATGAGATTGCAGAGTACTTGGAAGTTTTTTAAAAATAATTTGTGGGATATTGGCATTACTGGCTGGCCAGCATTTATTGTCCACCCCTAGGTGCCCTTGAGAAGGTGGTGGTGAGCTGCCTTCTTAAACCGCTGCAGTTCACCTGCTGTGGGTTGACCCACAATGCCATTAGGAAGGGAATTCAAGGATTTTAACCCAGTGACACTGGAGGAACAATGATGTACTTCCAATTCAGGATAGTGAGTGGTTTGGAGCGGAACTTGAAGGTGGTGGTGTTCCGATGTATCTGCTGCCCTTGTTTTACTGTATGATTGTGGGTCGGGCAGGTACATCTAAGAATCCTTGAATTTCTGCAGTGCATCTTGTAGATAGTGCACACTCCTGCTACTGAGCATCAGTGGAGGGAGTGGATGCGGGCTATTTTGTCCTGGATGGTGTCAAGCTTCTTGAGTGTTGTAGGGGCTGCACTCATCCAAGCAAGTAGGGAGTATTCCATCACACTCCTAACTTGCGCCTTGTAGATGGTGGACAGGTTTTGGGGAGTCAGGAAGTGAGTTACCTGCCTCAATATTCCTAGCCTCTGACCTGCTCTTGTAACCACTATTTATGTCGTGAGTCCAGTTGAGTTTCTGGTCAATGATAACTCCCGGGATGTTGACAGTGATGGACTCAGTGATGGTAATATCGTTGAAGGTCAAAGGGCAGTGTTTAGATGGTCTCTTATTGGTGATGGTCATAGCCTGACATTTGTGTGGCGCAAATATTACTTGTCAGCCCAAACCTAGATATTGTGCAGATCTTGTTGCATTTGAATGGGGACTGCTTCAGAACCTGAGGAGTTGCAAATGGTGCTGAACATTGTGCAATAATCTGCGAACATTCACATTTCTGACCTCATGTTGGAGGGAAGGTCATTGATGAAGCAGCTGGAGATGGTTGGGCCTCAGATACTACCATGAGGAAGTCCTGTGAAGATGTCGTGGAGCTGAGATGACTGAGCTCCAACAACCACATAATCTTCTGATATGTCAGGTATGACTCTAACCACTGGAGAGTGTTTCCCCACATTCCCATTGATTCCAGTTTTGCTCAGGTTCCTTAATGCCACACTCAGTTGAATGCAGCCTTGATGTCAAGCGTTGTCACTAGCACGACACCTCTGGAGTTCAGCTCTTTGGTGCATGTTTGCACCAAGTTTGTAATGAGATCAGGAGCTGAGTGGCCCTGGCAGAACCCAAACTAGGCATCACTGATCAGGTGGTGCTTGACAGCACTGTTGATGATTGAGAGTAGGGGCAGTAATTGGCTGGATTGGATTTCTCCGACGTTTTATGTGCAGGACATATTTGGGTGATTTCCCACATTGTTGGGTAGATACTAGTGTTGTAACTGTACTGGAACAGCTCAGCTAGGGGAACAGCAAGTTTTGGAGCACAAGCTATCAGTACGATTGTCGGAATGTTGTCATAGTCTATAACCTTTTGCGGTATCCAGTGCCTCCAACCATTTCTCAATCTCCCATGGAGTGAATCGAATTGGCTGAAGGTTGGTGTCTTTGATACTGGAGACCACTGGAGGAGGCTGAGATGGATCATCCATTCAATATTTTTGGTTGAAGATGCTGCGAAGGCTTCAACCTTATCTTTTGCATTGATGTGCTGGGCTCTTCCATCATTGAAAACAGGGATATTTGTGAAGCGTCCTCCTCCAATGAGTTGTTTAATCGTCCACCTCCATTCACGACTGGATTTGGCAGGACTGCAGAGTTAATTCTGTCTATCACTTACTGCTTATGCTGTGTGGTGTATAAGGAGTCTTGTTTGGTGGCTTCACTAGGTTGACGCCTCATTTTCAGGATGCTCCTGGCATCCACTCCTGCACTCTCTATTGAACTAGGGTTGATCCCCTGGCTTGATGCTAATGGTTGAGTAGGGGATATGCCAGCCCATGAGGTTACAGATTGTGCTGGCATACAATTTTACTGCTATCGATGGCCCACAGCACCTCGTGGATGCCAGGCGCACAATAAAATAGAGCTTAGTCAACTTAGCTTCAACAAGGCAGGTCATGCCTGACAAATCTGTGAGGATGATTTGAGGAGGTAACAAGCTAGTTAGACAAAGTAGTGCCAGGGACATGATCTATTCCAGGAGGCCTTTGACAAGGTGCCACACAGGAGGCTGCGAAATAAGAAAAGAGCTCATCTTGTTAGGGACAAGGTACTGGCATGGATATCAGATTGACTGACTGGCAGAAGGCAGAGAACATGTTAAAGGGGTTTTTTTCAGGATGGCAGCCAGTGATTAGTGGAGTTCCACTAGTGATTAGTGCAGTAATCAATGTTGGGACCACAACTATGCACCTTATACGTTAACGATCTGGGCAAAGGAACTGAGGGCATTGTTACTAGGTTTATGAATGGCACAAAGATAGGTGGAGGGACAGGTAGTGTTGAGAAATAAGGGAGGTTTTGAAAGGACTTGGACAGGCTAGCAGAGTGGGAAAAGAAGTGAGGAATGGAAAGCAATGTGGCAAGGTGTGAAGTTATGTACTATGGTAGGAAGAATAGAACGTCGATTTTGCTGCTTGTCAGATGCTGCCTGAATTGCTGTGCTCTTCCAGAACCACTGATCCAGAATAGAGGTGTAGTCTATTTTCTAAATAGGGAAAGGCTTTGGAAATTTGAAGCACAAAGGGACTTAGGACCCTGAGTTCAGGATTCCCTTAATGTTAACATGCAGGTCCAGAAGCTCAAATCGTATTGAATCCATGCTGGTGAGTTGGCAAATTGGATAGAAACTTTGCTTGGCCATGGAAGACAGAGGGGAGTTGTGGAGGGGTGTTTTTCTAACTGGTGATCTGTGACCAGTGGTGATCCACAAGCATCAGTGCCAGAAAATCTGTTAGTAATTTACACACCTGATTTGGATGGAAATGTCAGTGGTCTGATCAGTAGTTTTGCAGATGATATGAAAATTGGTGGAATTGTGGATAGTGAAGAAGGTTATCAAAGGATGCAGCAGCATATAGATCAGCTGTAAAGTTGGGCAGAGAAACGGCAGATGGAGTTTCATTTGGACAAGTGTGAGATGATGCATTTTGGGAATTCAAATGCAAGAAGAAGATAAATAGGAAGTGACAGGACCATTAGGAGCATTAATATACAGAGGGATCTTGGTGTGCAAGCCCATAGTTCACTGAAAGTGGCAACACAAGTGTATAAGTCAGTAAAGCAGCCATACTACATGCTTGTCTTCATTAGTCAGAGCATTCAGTGTAAAGGTTGGCAAATCATACTGTAACTGTATGAGACTTTGTTCAGGCCACATCTAGAGTACTGTGCATGGTTTCAGATTGCCATAGGATGTGCAGGCTTTGGACAGGGTGTTGAAGATTGGGATATATTAGCTATAAAGAGTGGTTGGACAAATTTGGATTACTTTCATGAGAGTATCAGAGACTGAGGAGCGACCTGATAGGAGTATATAAAATTGAGGGGCATGGATAGGGGATAGTTGGACCCTCTTTCCCAGAGTGAAAGTGTCAAATACTAGAGAGCATAGGTTTAATGTAAGGGAGAAATTGTTTTTCTGCAGACCGTAGTAGGTGTCTGGAATGCACTACGAGGGGAGGTTTTAGCGGCAGATGCAATAACAAAATGTAAGAGGCATTTAGATAGATACATGAGCAGGTACAGAATAGAGGGATATGAACCATTTACAGGCAGATGGGATTAGGGTAGAATGACATCATGGTTGGCACAAGCATGTTGGGCTGAAGGGCCTGTTTCTGTGCTGTACTGCTCTATGTTCTGGAAGAATGACACTTGCTCTTAGTTTAATTTGTAAATTATTCACTAAATGACCCATTAAATTAATATGGTTAGACAGACCTGACAGGGATGGTGATGTGCTCTGACTGCAGTATGTGAGGATTTGCAAAAGGCATTGCAATCTCAGAAACATAGCTGCAGTAAGTATGTACAGCGTTTCAACTGTAGCTCTTTTTTTTTGAGCTGGTGTCTGATATTGCCAGGTCTCAGGTAGGGACAGAGTGACTTGGACACTTTGTTCCAGGAGGCAGTCGGTCTTAAGATTAATTAAACCTTAAGAATTGGTCCATGGTCAGGTACAGGAGTACGTGATGAGGGTAACACTGGTTTGGGCAACAAGTAAATCAAGATGGAGGAACATCAGTCTCGGTCTTTACCTAATTGGTTTTGTCACCTGTGTGAGTGAGGAGGAGGAGGGGGACTACAAGCTGGATGAGTGCCTGTGGTGCTATGGCTGAGGATTCTGTTTAAGTGGAGTGAGAGCAACGTCCACATGAAAGATGTGGGAAATAGCTACTGTTCTCTGCAAACATTACTAGGGAGTCCAGAGATTGTGTTGCCTGCTTAGTGTCAGTTTAAGGCAATCTGATGGAATTATGCATTATGTTGAGATGTACAATTGATTTTGTTGGTGTACACGCATTTTACATCGGTTTGCTCATAGTTTCTTTTTGGTGCAATGTTGACTGTCTGACTAGGTTATGCACTTTGTTGCAATGTTCTCTTGGTTAATACTTAAGAAGGTTACCCGCATTTTCCAGAGGTTTCCTCAAACTTTGTTTCTTTGATGTAAATTTGCTTCCCAATCTGAAATATGCATTTTGTTATGATGCACTATTGATTTCAAGAAGGTAAATGTATTTTTCAGAGGTTTTGATTTTCAGGTGAAAATTTGCTTTTCTGCCCGCATTATATGCTTTTTGCTTAAGATTAATTAAACCTTAATAATTATATGTACTTTGCTTCAAAGAAGCCTTTCCCTGCATTTTCCAGTGGTTTGCTTGTACTGTTGATTTCTTGGTACAAAGTTGATTTTCTGAATTTTGCATTTTGTTGAGAGCTACTCTTAATTTTACGAATGCATCTATATTTTCTACAGATTTGCTCATACTTTTAAGTTTTTTTAGGTGCACAGTTACACTCCTGAATAAAAGAAAATGTTTTGTTGAGATTTTAATTAGTTTGCAGTTTGAATTAATAATGGGTTGAAGGACTATAGGGAGTGAAAGTGGGGTTGAGGCTGGGATGAGATTAGCCAGGATTGTACCAAATAGTGGAGCATGTTTGGGGGTCTGAATTACCTTCTCCTGCTCCCAATTCTTATGTTCCTTGCAGCTTAACAGGAGCTTGGAGTGAAAAGGGGAAGAATCTAGCTGTCGTGATACACATGGAAACCAATAGCATAGGCAAAATCAAGAAAGATGTTCCATTAAGTTGGAGACTCCAAATTAAAATGCAGAGCATCAGAAGTACTCATTGTTGGATTGCTGCCTATTCCACCTGCCAACTACACCCTCAACTACATCTTGCCCCAGACCCTGACCTGACACCATCCGTCTGCCCTGGAACTGATAGCCTGTATCTTCCAGGATCCTTACACCCTCTTCCTACAGGGACTCACCAGTCCACCCACCCACTGTTGGTCCTGATATGACTCCCCACCACACCCATGGGCTGGGGAAGGTGGCATGGAGCTGCCAATCAGAGAATTAAATGAATGGCTCTTAAATTGCTGTGGGAAGAAGAGTTTTGATTCAAGGGCTACTATCATCAGAATGTAGGGAAGAGTGAATCCATTGGGTGGGCTCAACTTGAACCAGGTTGGAATCAGTGACCTGACTTATCATGTAACAAGGGTTTTGGGCAAAGTTTTAAACTAACATGGAGGGATTCCGTGAAATGGGGTTTAGAAATGCAGTAAGGTTGAGGCATACAAGAGCACAGTGGTTCCAGACTTTTTCAGCACCAAGGCACACTTCATTGAGACAAACAATTCCATGGTGCACCCACTATTTTCCAGCTCAATTATTATTCTCAAACATCACACTTACTTGCATTTACTTTGGTTTCAACTTCAATAGAGGTTTGCAACATTGTGAATACAACAAGATGAAAAGCATTAATGTTTCACCATCCACTGGCAAAATACATGGTCATTGACAGTGAATGTAGACACGTTTTCAAAATCTACTCAACTTACCTGTTTCTAATTATTCATCAGAAATGGATCAGAGCAAAATGCAAAGTCAAGTAAATTGTAATTTACTGGGTTAGTAAGGAACTTGGAACTGGCAATATGTGCAGAGTCTTTTGATCTCTGGAGTAGTTGCTGAGATGGCCACCTGGAAATCTTGATCCATTGACAAGTGCACGCCCCTGTTATTTTTCATGTAGGGAAACCTAGATTGCAGATACATAATTCTTTGAAGTTTGTGTCACATATAGACAAGATGGCTAAAAAGGCATTTGGCTTCACTGCCCAGTCCTTTGAGTATAGGAGTTGGGAAAGTCATGTTGAAGTTGTACAGGACATTGGTAAGGCCTCTTCTGGAGTCCTGAGACCAGTTCTGGTCACCCTGTTATAGGAATGATATTATCAAGGTGGAGAGGGTTCAGAAAAGATTTACCAGGATGGTGCCTGGTATGGGGTGGCATGGTGGCTCAGTGGTTTGCACTGATACCTCACAGTACTGGGGCCCCAGATTCGATTCCAGCCTTGGGCGACTGACTGTGGAGTTTGCACATTCTCCCCATGTCTGTGCGGGTTTCCTCCTACAGTCCAAAGATGTGCAAGTTAGGTGAATTGGCTGTGCTAAATTGCCCATAGTGCTCAGGGGTGTGTAGGTTAGGGGGAATGGGTCTGGATGGGAGGATCGGTGTAGATTTGTTGGGACAAATGGCCTGTTTCCACATTGTAGAGCTTCTATGAAAGGTCTGAATTATAACGAAAGGCTGGGACTTTTTTCATTGGAGCATCGGAGGTTGAGAGACAACCTGAAGAAATTTATAAAATAATGAGGTATAGATAAGTCAATGGTAGTTGTGTTTTTTCCCTAGGATGGGGGATTTCAAGACTAGAAAGCACATTTTTAAGGTGGGAGGAGAGTGATTTAAAAAAGGTATGAGGCAAATCTTTTACACAGGGAGTGGTTCATTTGTGGAATGAACTTTCTGAAGAAGCGGTGGACATGGGTACAATTACAACATTTAAAAGATATTTGGATATGTACATGAACAGGAAAGGTTTGGAGTGATAAGGACCAGGAGCAAGGTAAAAACAATGACTGCAGATGCTGGAAACCAGATTCTGGATTAGTGGTGCTGGAAGAGCACAGCAGTTCAGGCAGCATCCAAGGAGCAGCGAAATCGATGTTTCGGGCAAAAGCCCTTCATCAGGAATAAAGGCAGTGAGCCTGAAGCGTGGAGAGATAAGCTAGAGGAGGGTGGGGGTGGGGAGAAAGTAGCATAGAGTACAATGGGTGAGGGGATGAAGGTGATAGGTCAGGAAGGAGAGGGTGGAGTGGATATGTGGAAAAGGAGATAGCCAGGTAGGACAAGTCCGGACAAGTCATGGGGACAGTGCTGAGCTGGAAGTTTGGAACTAGGGTGAGTGGGGGAAGGGGAAATGAGGAAACCGTTGAAGTCCACATTGATGCCCTGGGGTTGAAGTGTTCTGAGGCAGAAGATGAGGCGTTCCTCCCCCAGGCGTCTGGTGGTGAGGGAGCGGCGGTGAAGGAGGCCCAGGACCTCCATGTCCTCGGCAGAGTGGGAGGGGGAGTTGAAATGTTGGGCCATGGGGCGGTGTGGTTGATTGGTGCGGGTGTCCCGGAGATGTTCCCTAAAGCGCTCTGCTAGGAGGCGCCCAGTCTCCCCAATCTGGAGGAGACTGCATCGGGAGCAATGGATACAATAAATGATATTAGTAGATGTGCAAGTTAAACTTTGATGGATGTGGAAGGCTCCTTTAGGGCCTTGGATAGAGGTGAGGGAGGAGGTGTGGGCGCAGTTTTTACA
>NC_057714.1:82381569-82409502 GCF_004010195.1 Chiloscyllium plagiosum
CTCCTTTTCCACCTATCCACTCCACCCTCTCCTCCCTGACCTATCACCTTCATCCCCTCCCCCACTCACCCATTGTACTCTATGCTACTTTCTCCCCACCCCCACCCTCCTCTAGCTTATCTCTCCACGCTTCAGGCTCACTGCCTTTATTCCTGATGAAGGGCTTTTGCCCGAAACGTCGATTTCGCTGCTCCTTGGATGCTGCCTGAACTGCTGTGCTCTTCCAGCACCACTAATCAAGGACCAGGAGCAGGCAGTTGGAACTAGTTCAGTTTAGGATTATGTTAGGCATGGAATGGTTGGACTGAAGAGACTGTTTCTGTGCTGTATGACTCAATGATGACTTACAAGAGATCTATTAACATGGGCCATCAATCATTATCATCTTCATTATTACTTAATCTCTTATTTATCTCTTCTCAGGACATCTGCAGGGTGCCAACATCCATCCCTGAAATACTAGATGTTCCGAAGATCAGAAGATTTGAGTCATGACATCTTCTTGAGAAATTAATTTGTTAAAATGAAGAATCATATTTTAATTCATATGCTTAACACTTGTGCAGAATTAGTCATTGGTCTTGCATATATAAATATGAAAGTCTTGTTTTATCTATATGTCATGTTTTTAAATTGCAATTTCTTTTGTGAAAGATATATTCCAGACTGCGCTCAAGCTAGTGTCAAAAGAGAATCACCATTAAACAGAGTTGCTAAAGTAACCATCCTTGTCCCACTCGCCTCATCTCTTTTTCTATTAGTTGTAAAATGAGTAGATCTCGTGCTTGGCTATTGTGCCAAACAGGGCAGGCATCACATTGCAGGAACCTTTCTTCCAGTAATAGTAGGGCCCACAAACCCCTGGGGAAAGGCTTATCTGGCCATGTCCCATACGCAGATAGAAAAACTATTTGCACTTTTGAAACAATAATCAGACAATATAGTGACATCAAGACAACAGATATTGCTTTAGTCACCTCTAGATGGCACTAAGGAACAACAGATCCAACCAATAATTTGGTATGCAAGTTGACATGCAATTGTTAGTTCTGTGTTACATTAATCAAAAAGGTGTCAGCCTCCACTTTGGCCAACTTTATCTTAACTGCTTAACTGTTCCCCATTCATTGAAGTGAGTTCTCTAGATCATGAATATTTAATGTAATCACCAGTGTTATTTGATAGGTTACAATATTTAAATTGCAGCAGAATAAATAACATTGCAACCAGTTACAGAATACCGTATTAGGCATCTGCATTCAAGCACAGGAAGGGTGTCTAAGGGAGAACTCTTGTAAATTGGTTATAATGTAACCAGAATACATAGTGTGCAAGTTCGGAGGCTCTGATTTCAGTGACTGCTTGTAAAAGCTGATGTACTAACATTGGTGGTGGAACCATACGGGCATGAAACTGGGAGTTAGCAAAAAATATTTAAAAGATTTACTTATTTCTAACATTCAATAGAGAAGTCATAAGTAATTTGCCCTTCTGAAAGGAAGGCATTTAGAGGTCAATCATCTCAGCCCCAGGACATCACTGCAGCAATTCCTCAGTGAATTCAGTCTTAGGCCAAACTACCTTCAGCTGCTTCATCTATTTCCTGCCCTCTGCCCTAATGTCAGGCATGTTTGCCAATTATTGTGTAATGTTTGGCATTGCTCATAACTCTGCAGACACTGAAGCAATCTATGTCTATTTGTAGAAAGACCTGGACAATTCCAGGTTTGGGCTAATCAGTGGCAAGTAACCTTCATGTTACACAAGTGCCAAGCAATAGCTATCTTGAACAAGGAAGGAGGAGGCAAAGTGAACATCGATCACTTGGAGATGGAGCTGGAGAAATATAAGGGGGAACCAGGAAATGGGAGAGAAGTTCAATAAGTATATTACATTAATCTTCACAGTAGAAGACATTCCAAAAATACTAAACCAAGCAGCAAAAGGAAGAAAATAAATGCAATAACTATTATGAGAGAAAAGTACTATACAAAACGTTAGTACGGCCACACTTGGAATATTGTGTACCGTTCTGGTCGCCCCATTACAGAAAGGATGTGAGAGCATTGGAAAAGGTGCAGAGGAGATTTACCAGGATGTTGCCTGGTCTGGAGGGAAAGTCTTATGAGGAAAGGCTGAGAGATTTGTGTCTGTTCTCATTGCAAAGAAGAAGGCTAAGAGGAGATTTGATAGAGACATACAAGACGATCAGAGGCTTAGATAGGGTAGACAGTGGAAACCTTTTTCCGAGGATGATGACGTCGGCTTGTACAAGGGGGCATAACTACAAATTGAGGGGTGATAGATTTAAGACAAATGTCAGAGGCAGGTTCTTTACTCAGAGTGGTAAGGGCGTGGAATGCCCTACCTGCCAATGTAGTTAATTCAGCCACATTAGTGAAGAGTCAACCACACATTGCTGTGGGTTTGGAGTCAGACTAGATAAGGATGGCAGTTCCCTTCCATAAAGGACATTTGTGAACCAGATGATTTTTTCTGACAATTGACAACACCACTAGTTAGATCTCACTCACAATATTATGAACAACCCTTCACCACCAACATGTAGTAGCAGTGGTATGAGACATCTACAAGATGTAATGCAACAACTCATCAGAGCTCCTTTGGCAGCCCCTTCCAAACTTTCAAACTCTTATCACCTTGAAAAACAAGAGAAGGAGTTGTGTGGGAACACACCAACCTGCAAGTCTTCATCAAGCTACTCACAATCCTGAAACAAATACCCAAACATTTTGCTGCTTCTTCACTGTTACTGGGTCATTAAATTGGAATTCTTTCCATTTAAGTAATATGCAGCTCCTTTATTCTTCCTGTCAAAATGCATTACCTCACATTTTCCCACATTTTATTCCATCTGCTGACATTTTGCCCATTCACTTAACCCTGTCTATACCCCTCTGTAGACTTCTTAACAGCATTGTGAGCATTTATACTTGCCAATTTGAAGAGATATAAGAAGCATGAATGTCAATATTTCATACAGTGGCCCAAGAAATAATGGATGCAAGACTCTACAGACACTGGAACAGTTCCTGTGGATTGAAGGATAGCTAATGAAACCTGATGAATTAAAAATTAAGTGGTACAGAGAAAATAGGGGATAATAGATCAGTTTAGGAAAAATGCTAGAGTCTATTCTCGAAGATGCAATAGCCTAGAATTTGGACAACAGTGACAGGATCGGACAGAGTCAGTGTGGATTTATGAAAGGGAAATTATGCTTGACAAATCTACTGGAATTTTTCAAGGATATAAGGTGATAAGTGGAAACAAACGGATGTGGCTTACTTGGACTTTCAGAAGGTGTTTAATAAGGTCCCACAAAAGAAATGAGCATGTAAAATTAAAGCTCATGGGATCGGGGGCAGTGTACTGACATAGATAGAGAACTGGTTGGCAGACAAAAAAACAAAGAGTAGGAATAAATGAATCATTTTCTGAGTGGCAGAGAGTGACTAATGGGTACTGCGGTGGTTAGTGCTTCGACCACACATGATCTTAATATATATGAGTGATATATACGAGAGAACTAAACATAATATCTCCAAGTTCACAGGTGATACAAAGCTGGGTGGGAGGGTGATCTTTGAGGAGATGATGTTTAGGTGTGATTTGGACAAGTTGATTGAGTGAGCAAATACATGGCAACTAAAGTAGACTGTGGGCAAATGTGAGGTTATCCACTTTGGTAGCAAAAACAGGAAAGCAGATTATTATCTGAATGGTGATAGATTGGAAAGGGAGGAGAAGCAACGGGCCCTGGGTGTCCTTGCACACCAGACACTGTCGGTAAGCAGTGCAGGTGCAGTAGGCGGTGAAGGAGGTATATAGCATGTTGACTTTCATAGCAAGAGGATTCAAGTACAGGAGCAGGAACATCTCACTGATATTATTTTGGGAGTTGTTAAGACCAGACCTGAAGTATTGTGTGCAGTTTTGGCCTCCTTACCTGAGGAGGGATGCTCTGCTTATGGAAGGACTGCATAAGGGCCTACAAGACTGATTCCTGGGATGGCAGCACTGATGTATGTAGGGAGAATTCTTCGGTTAGGGTCATATTCATTGGAGTTTAGAAGAATGGGAAGAGGGGAGCCGCTTATAGAAACGTATAAAATTCTAACAGGATAAGTGCAGGAAAGATGTTCCTGATGAGAAGGGTGTCCAGGAGTCACACTTTAAGGAAATAGGGTGGTTATTTAAAACTGTTGAAAAGAAAGGTCTTCACTCAGAGAGTAATTGAAATTGAATTCTCTGCCACCGATAGCAGATACAGAGTCATGGAATCATACAGTATGGAAACAAACCTTTTGGCCCAACTCGGTTCTGGCTGGAATGCCATGCTTCTAGGAATTCTTGTGCTTGTCTTTGTTTGGCTTGTCCTAGGATGGATGTGTTGTCCCAGTCAAAGTGGTGTCCTTTCTCATCTATATGTAAGGATATTAGTGAGAGAGGGTCATGTCGTTTTGTGGCTAGTTGATGTTCATGTATCCTGATAGCTAGTTTTCGACTGGGACAACACATCCATCCCAGGAGAAGCCAAACAGAGACACGCACGAGAATTCCTAGAAGCATGGCATTCCAACCGGAACTCTATCAACAAACACATTGACATGGACCTGATTTACCACCTCCTGAGAAAAAGAACAGGAAATGACATCACCATAAGAAATGACATCACCACCGGAAATTGCATCACCAACCCAAAGAAACCCAAAGAAACTCAAACATATAAATAGAAAGCAGGAATCATCAGCAATGCTTTGTCCAGAGGCTCACTGAAGATGCTACCTAGTATGGTGATGAAACGTCTGAAAATGCACCTCAGCTCAGTGAGCAAACCTACATCCAGAACCTCAACCTGACCTACAAATCTTCTCAAAACTCGCTGATAGTATATACTTATCAAGGACCCGCAGTAGCTGTTCCTTGAATAAGCTCCACATTTCAATGTGTCCATTCCCGCAGTTTCTTTCCCCAACCTATGCATCCTAAATCTTGCCTAATTGCGTCATAATTGCCTTTCCCCCACTTATACCTCTTACCCTGCAGAATATACCTATCCCTGCCCATTGCTATTGTAAACATAACCAAATTATGGTCACTATAGCCAAAGTGACCAGCTGCCTCCAAATCTAACACCTGGCCAGGTTCATTCCCCAGTACCAAATCCAGTATTGCATCACCCCTTGTTGGCCTGTCTACATACTGTGTCAGAAGTCCCTCCTGCAAACATTGAACAAAAACTGACCCATCGAAACTACTTGAATTATAGTATTCCCAGTCAATATGTGGGGGAAGTTAAAGTCCCCCATAACAACTACCCTATTACTCTCGCTCCTTTCTAGAATCACCTTTGCTATCCATTCCTCGACATCCCTGGAACAATTCAGAGGCCTATAGAAAACGCCCAACAGTGTGACATCTCCTTAACTGTTTCTAACCTCAGTCCAAACTACCTCAGTGGATGAGTCCTCAAACATTATCTCAGCTGTTGTAACATTACCCCTAATTAACAACACCACCACACCTCCTCCCCCAACCCCCGACTTTTCTTCTCTGTTCTGACTGAAACATCTAAATCTCGGAATCTGCCACAATCATTCCTGTCCCTCCGCTAGTCATGTCTTGAAATGGCCACAACCTCGAAATCCGAGGTACCAACCCATGCTGTAAGGTCACCCACCTTATTCCGGATGGTCCTGGCATTGAAGTACACACATTTCAAACCAACATCCTGATTGCTGGTGTGCCGTCTTGTGACCTTGTAAACCTATCCCTGACCACACTGCCCTCAACCTCCTGTACACTGGAATTACAATTCAGGTTCCCATCCCCTGCTGCATTAGTTTAACCATGCTCTCCCCGAAGAGCAATCACAAAAGAAAACACTTGTTACCTTACCGACCGATGCACAGAACTTTCTTTTTGCTCAGAGGAGAAGGATGGGTGGGAGCCACGACTCAAGTAGTGTTTTGGGTAAAGCAATTGCCCAACTATGTGACCTTGTGACCTCTCTGACTGCCTCCAGAAACTGAGGGGCAACTGTTTTACGCAGAGGGTGGCACGCATATGGAATGAGCTGCCAGCGGAAGTGGTTGAGGCGGGTACATTAACAACATTTAAAAGGCATTTGGATAAATACATGGATAGGAAAGGAATAGAAGGCTATGGAGAAAGTGAGGACTGCAGATGCTGGAGATCAGAGTTGAGAGTGGGATGCTGGAAAAGCACAGCAGGTCAGGCAGTATCCGAGGTGCAGGATTAGATTAGACTCCCTACAGTGTGGAAACAGGCCCTTTGGCCCAACCAGTTCACACCAACCCTCCGAAGAGTAACCCACCCAGACCCAACTCCTTCTGACTAATGCACCTAACACTGTGGGCAATTTAGCACGGCTAATTCACCTAACCTGCACATCTTTGGACTGTGAGAGGAAACCGGAGCACCCAGAGGAAACCCACGCAGACACGGGGAGAATGTGCAAACTCCACACAGACAGTTGCCCAAACCTGGGATCCTGGTGCTGTGAAGCAGCAGTGCTAACTACTGAGCCATCATGCCACCCCAAAAAGCTTACTGCACCTGGTATTCTCAGGCGGTCTCCCATCCAAGTACTAACCAGGCCTGAGTCTGCTTTGCTTCTGAGATTAGACAAGATTGGGCATTTTCAGACTAGTATAGACATTTTTGGCAAAAACCTTCATTCCTAATGAAGGGCTCTTGCCCGAAACGTCAATTCTCCTGCTTCTCGGATGCTGCCTGATCTGCTGTTCTCTTCCAGCACCACACTCTCAACTTAGAAGGATATGGGTCAAGTAAAGGGACATGGATTAACATGGACAGACATTTTGGTCAGCATGGACAGGTTTGGGCCAAAGGGCCTGTCTCTGTGCTGTAGGAATCTATAACTCTATGGTGCTGCTCCTGGTATGACTTGCTGCACTCTCCATTGAACTGAATATAAAAATCCAATGGGATTATTGTCTCTGAGATCTTTTTCAATCTACTCCAGAGTCTATTGCATTCTATAATGACTGTCAAATCTACTGTGTTGTATTTTGTAACGTCCAAGGATGCTGAGTGATCTAAATATCAAAGGTTTTTAAAGAGAATTTCAGTGTTGAAGACAAGCAGGGGTTTGGAATAATTTTCACAGCCACCACAGGCTGGGATTGGGATTGTACAGGGATGTAATGAGTGGGTCTTTCAAGGGGTAAAGTGATTTATACCCTTACTAAGCTAAGATGGCTTTTATATAAATGAGTGAATTAACGAAAGTTGGCCAGCGGAATTAAAATTAGCTGTTACAACACAGTGAAACCTATAATAACGATGATAAACATTTTCCTCCCTAGGTGTAGACTTTAAACTGGAATCCAATTATTGTAACTATTTTCTGATGCCTAGACACTTTGTCTAACTCAGAGTGTTAATCTTTTGCTGGTTTTTCCGAGAAGTGCAAAATGTTACTTACAAAATAATGAACAGATACAAAAATATGGAAATCAGGTTAACTTACAGAGACATCTCTGAACATATTTCATGTAAGTTCGCATAGATTCAAACCAGTGAGGTAATTTTATATTCAAAGTCTCAGTAGTCAATGTAACTGTACTCATCAGAATTTGAAAGCTGCAGCATCTTATCCCAAAACAATTTAAGTAAAATAAAAAGAGAACATTACCAGCATCAAACAGCAGATGTCTCCCTAGCCTGTTCATATTCTGGTGATAAAAGATAACTGGAATCTTTAAATTGTGTTTAAATTCAAACATTTGAGATTTAGACCATGTCTAACAGTTAAAGTGAGTGTTATTAGATTTGATGGGCCTATCTCACAACAAAGGAACAAATAGACAGAAAAAAGCCAGATGGGAAATTAAATCATGAGGAGCACACAGGATTTGCAATGATACACAGATTACAAGCAAATGCAATGAAGTTGAATATGCAAAAAATGTGAAGTTATTTACTTTAACAGGAAGAATCATGAAACAGTATTAAGGAGGTACAGTTAATAAGTTTGCAGATGATACCAAAATTGGAGATGTAGTGGATAGCGAAGAAGGTTACAACAGGATCTGGACCAGATGGGCCAATGGGCTGAGAAGTGGCAGATGGAGTTTAATTCTGAATGCGGCGAGGTGCTGCATTTTGGGAAAGCAAATCTTAGCAGGACTTATACACTTAATGGTAAGGTCCTAGGGAGTGTTGCTGAACAAAGAGACCTTGGAGTGCAGGTTCATAGCTCCTTGAAAGTGGAGTCACAGGTAGATTGGATAGTGAAGAAGGCATTTGGTATGTTTTCTTTTATTGGTCGGAGTATTGAGTACAGGAGTTGGGAGGTCATGTTGCGGCTGTATAGGAAATTGTTTAGGCCAGTGTTGGAATATTGCGAGCAATTCTGGTCTCCTTCCTATCGGAAAGATGTTGTGAAACTTGATAGGGTTCAGAAAGGATTTACAAGGATGTTGCCAGCATTGGAGGATTTGAACTATAGGGAGAAGCTGAACAGGATGGGGCTGTTTTCCCTGGAGCGTTGGAGGCTGAGGGGTGACCTTATAGAGGTTTACAAAATTATGAGGGGCATGGATAGGGTAAATAGGCAAAGTTTTTTCCCTGGGGTTGGGGAGACCAGAACTAGAGGGCATAGGTTTAGGGTGAGGGGGGAAAAGATATAAAAGAGACCTAAGGGGCGCCGGGTGCTGGCAGGTGGGACTAGATTGGGTTGGGATATCTGATCGGCATGGATGGGTTGGACGAAGGGTCTGTTTCCATGCTGTACATCTCTATGACTCTGTGATTCTATTAAATGGTGAGATTTATTGGATGTTATTGCTCAAAGATTTGGGTGTATTTGTATTCCAACTACAAATGGAGCAGGCGGCACAATCAGTAACAAAGGCAAATGGTGTGTTGAACGTCATTGAAAGAGGGTTTGCAGTTCAATCATTAGAAGTCTCTCTTCAGTTGTACGGATCTTTGGAGAGAACACATCTGGGGTACTGTGCAGAGTTTCAGGATCTGTCTCGGCTCAATAGGCTGACCTTTTTACTCGGGAAAGTCGAAGGCTGAGGGGTGACCGTAGAGAGATTTATAAAAAGATGAGGGGAATGGATAAGGTAAATAGCCAAGGTCTTTTCCCCAGGGAAGGGGAAGTGCAAAGCTAGAGGACATAGGTTTATGTGAGAAGGGAAAGATGTAAAAGGGACCTAAGGGGCAACTTTTTCACACAGAGGGTGGTGCTTGTATGGAATCAGCTGCCAGAGGAAGTGGTGGAGGCTGGTACAATGACAACATTTTAAAGTCATCTGGATGGGTATGTGAACAGGAAAGGTTTAGAGGGCTATAAGCCAAATGCTGACAAATGGGACTAGATTAGGTTGGAATATCTGGTCAGCATGGACAAGTTAGACCAAGGGGGCTGTTTCCATGCCATACAGCTCTATGAGTCTATACTTGCACTAGAGGTGATGAAACAAAGAGTCACAAATTGATTTCTGTTTATCCTATATATTCCAGAGTAGATATTTAGATTTTTGTGAACTCAAATACTGCTCAATATTGAGCAGTAAAATGGAGATAAGGTAATTAATCAGCCATGATCTTACTGAATGGTGGAAGAAGCTCTAACAGCTGAATCACTTACTCTGCTCCTATTCCTTGTGTTGTTCATTTCTTTAATATTTAGACTAGACTACCTGAAATCACACTGCCAACTAGACAGCCAGTGAATTAGAATGGACATGCACCTTCAGTATTGTATGTTAAGCTATCCATGTGACAGCATATACTCTGTTCCTGAGGTCCACTTGATTACCGTAGGAAATGGTAATTATCAATAGTTGCTAAATTCTGGTTTATACCTGTGGTAACACAGGAATGATGCAAATAACAGAGGAAACATGACAACTTTTACTTATCATGAAAAGGGAATGAAATTAATGAAGAACAAGATACCTGCCCCACTATGCTGTTCTGTCAGAGGAGGAGAATTAGGAATTGTTAGCAGTGAGTTCTTGAAAAATGAACCATAAAATGACTGCAGCTATCCTGAAGAGAATGTTTAAACTTTTATCATAGTTACTTGTTTGACGTTATGTGAGGTTTAGCCCACAATTATATTAGGAATTTTTGATCATACGTGTTTCTTTTTACTTTGCAGAATGCTTATTTATATCTGGGCGGCAGGGTGGCTCAGTGATTAGCACTGCTGCCTCACAGCACTAGGGTCTCAGGTTTGATTACAGCCTCAGGAGACTGTCTGTGTGGAGTTTGCACATTCTCCCCGTGTCTGCGTGGGTTTCCTCCGGGTGCTCTGGTTTCCTCCCACAGTCCAAAAATGTGCAGGTCAGGTGAAATGCTAAATTGCCCATAGTGTTAGGTGCATTAGTCAGAGGGAAATGGGTATCAGTGGGTTGCACTTCGCAGGGTCAGTGTGGACTGGTTGGGTCGAAGGGCCTGTTTCCACACTGTAGGGAGTCTAATCAAGTTATGTAATGGTGAAATAAAAACAAATGGGAAAAGAGAGATAGTGGGCTTAAATCATAGGATCATTGAAATCTACAGCACAGGAAAAAGGTCTTTGGCCTATTGAGTCTGTATTGGACAGCACGGTACAATCTACAAGATGCACTGCAGAAATTCACTTGGACACCACCTGCCAAGCCCACAATCATTTCTATCTGGAAGGAAAAGGGCAGAAGATATCTTGGAACACCACCACCTCCAAGGTCCCCTCCAAGCCACTCATCATGCTAATTTGGAGGGGACCTTCACCTAACTGTTCCTTCACTGACAAAATCTTGGCATTCCCTCCCTAATGGCATTGTGGGTCAATCCACAACAGGTGGACTGCAGCGATTCAAGAGGCAGCTCACCACCACCTTCTCAAGGGTAACTAGAGATGGGCAATAAATGCTGGCCAGCCAGCGATTTCCACATCCCGTGAGTTAATTTTTAAAAAATTCTACTTGGACATCAGCGAGACCTTATATAAGTTCCTGCATGGGAGTGTGATAGTGAAGGTGAAAGCCAATGGGATCCAAAGAAATTTGTCTAACTGGACCTAGAATTGGCTGAGTGAGAGGATGCAGGAGGTGATGGGTGAAGGATGTTCTTGTGACTAGAAACTTGTGTAGAATGGGATTCCGCAGTGATGAGTGTTGGGACCCTTGCTGCTTGTGGGATATATAAGAACAAAGAACAAAGAAAATTACAGCACAAGAACAAGCCCTTCGGCCCTCCAAGCCTACGCCAATCCAGATCCTCTATCTAAACCTGTAACGTATTTTCTAAGGGTCTGTATCCCTTTGCTCCCTGCCATTCATGTATCTGCCTAGATACATTTTAAATGACAATGTCGTGCTCGACCTACCACCACCAGGCCCGCATCACCCTCTGAGTGAAGAACCTGCCAACCCTTGTACTCAATACCACGTCCGTTGAAGGAAAGCATGCTGTATGCTTTCTTGACCACTCTATCGACCTGTGTTGCTACCCTCAGGGTACAATGGACCTGAAAACTCAGATCTCTCTGTACGTCAATTTTACCCAGGACTTTTCCATTTGGAATATTGCGTACAATTCTGGTCTCCTTCCCATCGGAAAGATGTTGTGAAACTTGAAAGGGTTCAGGAAAGATTTACAAGGATGTTGCCAGTGTTGGAGGATTTGGACTATAGGGAGAGGTTGAACAGGCTGGGGCTGTTTTCCCTGGAGTATCGGATGCTGAGGGGTGACCTTATAGAGGTTTACAAAATTATAAGGGGCATGGATAGGATAAATAGACAAAGTCTTTTCCTTGGGGTCGGGGAGTCCAGAACCAGAGGGCAAAGGTTTAGGATGAGAGGGGAAAGATATAAAAGAGACCTAAGGGTAACTTTTTCAGGCAGAGGGTGGTACGTATATGGAATGAGCTGCCAGAGGAAGTGGTGGAGGCTGGTACAATTGCAACATTTAATAGGCATTTGGATGGGTATATGAATAGGAAGGTTTTGGAGGGATATGGACTGGGTGCTGGCAGGTGGGACTAGATTGGATTGGGATATCTGGTCAGCATGGATGAATTGGAGCGAAGGGTCTGTTTCCATCCTGTACATATTTATGACTCTCTGACTCTATTTACCATATAGTTCGCTCTTGAATTGGATCGTGCAAAATGCATCACCTCACATTTGCCCGGATTGAACACCATCTGCCATTTCTCTGCTCAACTCTCCAATCCATCTATATCCTGCTGTATTCTCAGACTGTCACCTTCACTATTTGCTACTCTACCAATCTTTGTGTCAGCTGCAAACTTGCTAATCAGACCATCTATACTTTCCTCCAAATCATTAATGTTTATCACAAACAACAGTGGTCCCAGTACAGATCCCTGTGGGACACAACTGGTCATAGTTCTCCATTTTGAGAAACACCCTTCCTTTACTACTCCCTGTCTCCTGTTGTCCAACCAATTAGTTATCCACCTAGCTAGTACACCCTGGATCCCATGTGACTTCACTTTCTCCATCAGCCTATCATGGAGAACCTTATCAAACACCTTACTGAAGTCCATCAATATGATATCTGCTGCCCTTCCCTCATCCATCAACTTTGTCAATTCCTCAAAGAATGGAGGGGGTGCATATAAATGGTTTCAACTTGAATGTATGAGAGTTGATCAGTAAGTTTGTGGATGATGACAAAGTTGGAAGATGAATAGTGAAGGAGATATCTTTAGACTACAAGAGAATATAGACAGACTGGTGAGGGGTTGATTAGTGGCAAATGGAATCCAATCCAGATAAGTGTGGGAGGATGCACTTGGGCAGGGCAATCAAGGTGAGGGAACACATGATGAACAGTAGGACCCTGGGAAGAACTGAGGATCAGCAGGATCTTGATGTGCACATACACAAATCCCTTCAGGTATCAGGATATGTAGATAAAATAGTTTAGAAGGTATATAGGTTACTTGTCTTTATTAGCTGAAGCACAGTGTTTAAGAGTAGGGAGGTGAGGTTGGAACTGCATAAAATGTTGGTTTGGCGACAGCTAGACTATCTTGTGCAGTTCTGTAATGCACATTATGAAAAGGACATGATTGCACCGGAAAGGATTAGGGGAGATTTGTCAGAATGTTGCCTGAGCTGGAGAGTTTCATTTATGAAGAGGATAGACTGAACTTGTTTTCCTTAGAGCAGAGGAGATGGAGGGGGGTCATGATTGAGATGTACAAAGTTATGAGGGACATAGACAGGCTAGACAGGAAGAAACTTATTCCTTTATTGAAGAGATCAATGTCCAGGGAGGATAGATTTAAAATAAAGGGCAGGCGTTGGCAGGGATGTCAGGAAAAACACTGTCATCAGGCAGGGAGTGGAGGAAATTTTGAAGGATGGCAGCAGAAACCCTGATAATGTTTAATAAGTATTTTGATGTGCATTTGCAAAGCCAAAACATACAAGGCCATGGTCCGAGTGCTGGCAAGTGGGAGTAGATGGTTGTTTTCATCCATAGATTGTTGAATCCCTACAGTGCAGATAGAGGTCATTCAGTCCATCAGGTCTGGACTGATTTTCTGAAGAGCATCCCACCCTATCCCCATATTTGTAATAGTTAACCCACCCATCATGCACTCAAAAGGGCACTTTAGCATGGCCAATCCATCTAATCTGCACATGTTTGGACTATGGGTGGAAACCCACACAGACCCAGGGAGAACATACAAGCTCCAACAAAGACAGTCACCCAAGGCTGGAGTCGAACCTGGGTCCCTGCCACTGTGAGGCTGCAGTGCTAACCACTTAGCTACCGTGCTGTCCAATACAGACTCAATAGGCCAAAGACCTTTTTCCTGTGCTGTAGATTTCAATGATCCTATGATTTAAGCCAACTATCTCTCTTTTCCCATTAAAACATTAACTCATGGGATGTGGAAATCGCTGGCTGGCCAGCATTTATTGCCCATCTCTAGTTACCCTTGAGAAGGTGGTGGTGAGCTGCCTCTTGAATCGCTGCAGTCCACCTGTTGTGGATTGACCCACAATGCCATTAGGGAGGGAATGCCAAGATTTTGTCAGTGAAGGAACAGTTAGGTGAAGGTCCCCTCCAAATTAGCATGATGAGTGGCTTGGAGGGGACCTTGGAGGTGGTGGTGTTCCATGATATCTTCTGCCCTTTTCCTTCCAGACAGAAATGATTGTGGGCTTGGCAGGTGGTGTCTAAGTGAATTTCTGCAGTGCATCTTGTAGATTGTACACACTGATGCTCCTGAGTGTCAGTGGTAAAGGGAATGGATGCTTGTGGATATGATGCCAATCACAATGTCGAATTATTGCCCTCATCAACACACCCTGCTACCTGTTTGAAAAATTCATTCAGGTTGATCAGACATGACCTTCCTGTAATAAAAGCATGCTGACTATTCTTGATTAATCTTTGCCTCTCCAAATGCAAATTAATATTTGCCTGTCAGAGTTGCTCATAATGTTCAGGGATGTGTAGGTTAGGTCCATTAGTCAGGGTAAATGTAGAATGATGGGGAATGGATTTGGGTGGGATACTCTTTGAAGGGTTGGTGTGGACTTATTGGGCCAAAGGGCCTGATTCCACACTGTAGGAATTCTAAAAAAAGAAAACTCTTTGCCAGTAAATAATGGCACAAGAGTTTCATAGGAAAGAAGGATAAATGCCAGACTAATAGAATGCATCCTTATGGGACACAGAGAATCACTCCTACCGCTTATTTGCTTGCTTTGAATGGTCACTCATCCTCCTGACAGCTGCTGTTTTGCTTTGGCCTGGTATGAAAATAAAGGACCTGATTTAAAATTCAAAGTTCTTTTTCCATCATCATCCACGGATTCATGCTAACCTGAAGCTCAGGTCTGCATCTAGTGGGTTCCTCAGTCACCAATCTACTGCACCTCAGTCTGAATGGTGGAGTTACATATTCCATGACCAAGGTTTCCACTCCCAACTCCTACTCCATATTGCCTCTGATGTATTGTCTTTGGTTACTATGGTGAATTAGTAAGTAATAAGCTCTTGTGTAGTTTTTACATCAGGAGATGTGGTTTTGCGTGACAAGGCTGACTTTTATATAGCTCAATAGGTTATACAGGGTGGGAAATAGAATACAAATTGGAAATATAGAGGTATGCTTTTTTGTTTCTGTTTCGGATTTTAAATGTTCAGTTTTTCGTTCAATATAATGCACCATGGATGTCAAAAATTAAAAGTGAAGGCCAAATTAATAACAGAGAGCTCTGATATGAAGGTGGAGAATTCATGTTAACAGTTACTGGCAGCAGGCAACGAAGGTTAAAAAGGAAAGTGATAAATTGATAGTAGATGAGAAATCGGCCAAGGCATTCCTTCAAGATTGACAGGTAGCAGAAGCTGACATTGTTACCAATAAATGCTACCAACACAAATCATTATGCTTTATACATTATAGCTCTGATAAGCGTTATCCAGAAAACAGGTTGTCACTGTATTAAATAAGACTGATGAGACTTTCAAATCAAAAGCAACTCAATTTTCTCTATGAATATGTGACATTGGCTCCTTTGAATACAATGCAAATCAGGGTAGGACTCTGTAATGCAACTCTGTTTAGGATAGTGTGTTTTGCTATTAAAGTGCTATGATGAGATTCTACTTTATTAAGATTATTAAAGATTTAGTGACCAGGTTAGAATAGACAGCCGTCTTATGGTCCCAAAGGCAGTACAACCGTATTAATGTGCCTCCACACACAGGGATATAGGCCCCAACAACGTTCCAGCATTAGGAATGAAGGCCTGTGCTCCATTACTTGCAGCTTCCATCGTCATGCTCTTCTAGTACAGTTACAGCACTGGCATCTACCCAACAATGTGGAACATTGTCCAGGTATGTCCTGTACACAAATAACAGGACAAATCCAACCTGGGCCAATTACCGCCCCATCAGTCTACTCTCGAACATCAGTAAAGTGATGTCTTCAACAGCACTATCAAACAACACCTGCTCAGCAATAGCCTGTTCAATGATGCCCAGTTTGGGTTCTGCCAGCATATTTCAGCTCCTGACCTCAGTACAGCCTTGGGTTAAACATGGACAAAACAGCTGAATTCCAGAAATGAGGTAGAGTGACAATTGTTGACATCAAGGCTGCATTTGACCAAGTGTGGCATCTAGGAGCCCTAGCAAAACTGGAATCAATGGGGTTTGGGGCAAATTCTCTGCTGGTTGAGGACAAACTTGGCACATAGGAAGATGGTTGTGGTTGTTGGAGGTCAGTCAGCTCAGCTCCAGGGCATCTCTGCAGAAACTCCTCAGGGTAATGACCTAGGCCCAACCATCTCCCTCTGTTTCATCAATTTGTTCTCTTCATCATAAAGTCAGAAGTGAGGATGCTCTCCAAAGATTGCACAATGTTCAGCACCATTTGTGACTACTTGGATACTGAAGCAGTCCAATGTTCAAATGCAGTAAGATGCAGACAATATCCAGGCTTGGGCTGACACGTGGCAAGTAACATTTGTGCCACACAAAATGCTGGGCAATGACCATCTCCATTAAGAGACAATCTAACCACTGCCCCTTGATATTCAATGGTATAACTACCACTGAATCCTCCACTATTAACTTCCTGGGGGGTTACCATTAATCAGAAACTCAACTGGACTCACCATATACAATGGCTACAAGAACAAGCTTGAAGCTGGGAATCATGTAGCGAGTAACTCACCTCCTGACATGGAAATATTGTTTAAAAATCATCTTCAACTCCACTTGGGAATCAGTCGTTGCAATAAACCTCTTTTCATAATCTCGAAAGAATAAGGATAACTATGTAATAAAGCCCACAATTCATGGACATTTAGTGTCGAATATGATTTTAAAAAGCCTATGGTACTGGCACATCTGCCCAGTCTGATAGTTAAAGTCTAATAGTTAATTATAAAAAGGTGAGAATTGGGGGTACAGCTTGAAGATGTTGTTATAGTGATGTATGCTCTCAATCGGGTGTCAGCACTTAAAGTGACAATTGTTAGTAGTGTCTGACATATGTGAAAGTTAATTTAAAACCTTATTGAAGAAGAATCCAGAGCGTTAGAACTCAGTTCATATTTGAACATCAGTAAGAAGTTTGGAGAAATTTCAGCCCATTAAAATTAAAACCAAATCAGGAAGCAAAGAAAGGGGCTGGAATTCTCTGCTCCATATGCAGAATGGAGAACAGTGAGAATATTGAGAAAACATGGTGAAAGTGGAAAAATCAGATTCTCAGTGTTGACAAAAATAGATCCATTTTTTTCTATTATAACTTAACCAGTGAGTTCTGAATCTCGCTAATGAGTGATGACTAACTTATGCCCATGCATTTGTATGCTATTAAAAATCAATCTCATCTCATTTCTATGCAGTTCCCAATTCTCCCCTTCTTCCCCAAGACAGTACCACCAAATGAGTGTTCTATTCACTAACCTAATTAAAATGATGATAAAAATTTCTCTTTGTAGATACATTGGTTAACACAGATTTGAGCTGAAAATGTGTTGCTGGAAAAGTGCAGCAGGTCAGGCAGCATCCAAGGAGCAGGAGAATCGACGTTTCGGGCATGAGCCCTTCTTCTCCTGAAGAAGGGCTCATGCCCGAAACGTCGATTCTCCTGCTCCTTGGATGCTGCCTGACCTGCTGCGCTTTTCCAGCAACACATTTTCAGCTCTGATCTCCAGCATCTGCAGTCCTCACTTTCTCCTTAAACACAGATTTCTTAATTTTCATAATATTTCAAAATATCTAATACAGAATGCCAGATATAAATGTACAAGACAATAGATTGAAACTTTTAAAGATTATTTAAGAATGATATAGAGATTTTTTTTGTTATCTTGAGGTAACTGGATAAGTTCAATGATTCAGTGCATGCAAAAGATGATCACATTCAAAGGGAGTGTGGGTCCAGGTTAGAGCACAACACTGATGCAGAATTGAGCCATACTTCTAATTGAGCACAAGTCAGCAATGGAAATGCAAATTATTGCTTGTACTGCATCCAAAGGTTTACTCAAAGTGTAGTCAGTACTTCATCTCCAGGATTTGGACTGTGAATTGTACATATCGGTCTCCAAGGTGCTTTCTCAGTGTTCAGCTAACCTGCTATCAGGGTTGTACTTTAATCCTCTGGGTTAGAGCTACATATTTGAATGATGTGACTGGCTGTATTTTCCAGTGTTAATCACTGATTACTGATCAAAAAAAGCAGAAATTAGCAGATCTGCCTTTGTTACTCAGTCACCATGGGCCAAAGACCAAGCCTGAAATCTGTATTTTACTTATTTATTTAGACACAAAAGCAAATGGCCAAAATCAAAATTCCCAGGTTGGCTTTTTAAAGAATTTTTCCCTGTTGGGTCTTAAATTGAACAGACTGGCAAAACCCCTGGAAATTATGATCATTAAATTCTTCATTCTGTTAAATTGTTAACTTTTATCTCAAATGTTGACCATATCAATGTCGGATAAAAAACATTTATTAAGTTGAACAAATGGTGCTGAACAAGAGCTTATATTAGGGATTAGATGTAGCACTGAAGTGCCAATCTTTAAATGTATGTTTCCATCAGCATCTGTACTGGGATCACAATAAAAATGAACTCATATTACATTGGATGTGTCAAAAGTGTTTTACACTCACTTTACACTGAAGTACTAATAGTCATTTGGTACAGAACTTGAGTGCTTGCCAAAAAGGACAAATTTTGTCAAAGCTTTTCATCTTGCACTTAACAGGACATTTTGCAAGATTACAAGTTCAATGGGAAAATCTATATTTATATTGTATAAGATGAGAGTACAAGTGGACCCTGATTAGTTGAGGCATTACTATGGAGAAAATACTCATTAGTTGTGATTGACAGTTCACAGCTGGGTTATGTTTAAATTTTAAACCAAATGGATTGATTCTGTTTGTTCATCAATAAACCAGTGATTTGCTGTCATCTATTTTGTTGAGTTGACACAGGTGCACTGTGTATATCAGATCTTTCTGTCAGTACAGAAATGGGCCCTTTATGTTCATAATTGTATCTTCTAGTAGACACAGTGGGCTAGGCGGAAGTGGGTACTTCAGATGCTGGAGAATAGAGTCAAGATCAGAGTGGTGCTGGAAAAGCACAGCAGGTCAGGCAGCATACAAGGAGCAGGAAAATTGACGTTTTGGGCAAAAGCCTTTCATCCTCCTGATGAAGAGCTTTTGCCCGAAATGTCAATTTTCCTGCTCTTGGATGTTGCTTGACTTGCTGTGCTCTTCCAGCACTACTCTGATCTTGATATGTAGGCTAGACTGAAAGCCCAACAGATAATGATAAATTGGTTGTCAGTATAATGTCTCACACATTCAGGATGATCCAACAAATGCTGTACAATTGCAGAATTATATTGAAAGTTGGACACTGTATTGCAAGTTTTGTAAGCACAGGCTGGTTGAATACATTCAAAACATTGCTTGTAGCAAGAAGCCTAAAGAGGTATGCTGTTTGATACAATCTCCCAGTCTTTGGGTTGTACGACCTGCGTATTGTAGAGGCATTAAAATTCATGTAGTACTTTTGTGATAGGCATAGTTTTTTTTGGCTTGATGATAGCATCCTGTTAGTGGTGAACATGGTGGTACTGCATCATAGCAGCAAGCAAATATGTTTGAAATACCTTACTCTTAGAGTAAACTGAGATTGATTCAGCACTTATGCACCAAGAGTAATGGTCTTGGGACCTTCCATGACATACAGTCAGAAATGATCCAAACACGGTCACCAGAATCCTACCAGGTGGCTTTGATATTCGTATATTTCAGCATTCAGTTTGCGCAGTTACACATAGGACTCAGGCCCTATTTACAAGGTGACTATAAGGCCAATCTTATAGTGGGTGTAACTGTAGGAATTCCAACATGTGGAGGCAGGAAGGCAATGGTCACAGCAATATATTCATATCCCACCTGAGTTTATGTCCTACCACCCAGCCAACTCTTGGAGAGAGGGCATGGTTGGGGGAAATTCTGGTCTAGGTTTGTTCAGAAAAAAGTAATCTTGAAATGATCATAGAGGTTAGCCAGAAAACATTGCATTATCAAATGAGGAAGAAAAGCTCCCAACAGATTTTGTAGATCAGGCTATGATGCTTTGACAGTTGCTCCTGCAAGGCAAGTACACTTCATCTGCTTTACATAAGGAATACCAAAAGTCATATATTCACGGACAACACAGTGACCATAAAATTCTAAAGTCATTTTACATGCTAGCTCTCAAAAATAAGCGGGTGAATTTGTTTCCTGATATATTTGTTACTTTACCAAAAGGCCTCTTGTTTACATTTAAAGCTGTGTTTTAAATTTAAAATCTTTCCTTCAGTTAAACTCACTAATATCTGAAATGAAATTCTGATCATTTCTCATTTATATCCCACCAGTCCTCGTTGTGTAATTTGCATGATTTGTTCATGATTTGGCCTTAATGAGAACAAATGCAGCACTGGATGCAGCTGGATAAAATATTACATCTCGACACGTATTGTTTACATGTAATACTTCTTTTCACAGAGCTATAATCAACAAATAAAAATATGTCCCTTGATGTCTGGAAGAGAGGAATAGAGAGTCTTTGCCAAAATTAATATTAAATCTGGAACAGAGAGGTTAGATTTTTTTTGAGAGATGTAAAGTTGGCTCAGTCTGCTGTAGATTGATCAGAATGTCAGATATAATAGGGAAAAGTGCTGAGAGGCGGCAGAATGTCAAATATAATTGAACAGAGGTTCGGTATCAGATCCGATGCAAGACGAAGTATGAGCTATGAAATATGATGTGCCAGAATAACATTAGTTCCTTGGAGTAACATTGGCAGAAGACAAGGGGACAGTTAAAAAAGTGCAATGGATTTAACAGCCCATTACTTTTGGTTAGTATGTGCCCAATGGTTTGCAATGTACCCTGTTGCTGTCCATATTGAGGATAGACCCATATTGCATAGTATGTCATGGAGATTGTAAGAACCATTTTCCTGTGTGTAAGCTATTGAGATAACTTTATCAAGTGAATTTGCCTTGCTTTCTGGACTGCAGCTAAAGTAATAGGAGCATAAGACTAAAGGTGAGGAGAATTCCATTCGTTATTTTGAGGTTGCTCCATCATTCAATCAGATCATCACTCATCTGGTTATAGTATCATCTGCAATCTCATTTCTACACCCATAATCCTTGACAAAATCTATCTGACTCAGCCTGGAAATAACATTATAAAGATAAAGGGAAAGAGAATTCCACAATTTGACCATCCTCTAAGCAAAATAAAATTCTCTTCATCACTGTTGTGAGAGACCTCTTTCAATCTTAATCTATACACCCCAGTTTTAGTCCCTATGCCCCCTGATTTAATTCCTTCGCAATCTTCATTTCAACAAATTACATTTCATTATTCTAAGCTCCAAACGACATAGGCCTAAACTGTTCAGCATTTCTTTCTAAGGTTAATGCTTAATTCCAGGAATGAACTAAGTTAACCCATTGTGAACTGCTTTGAAAGCAATTACACATTTTTTTTTCAAATAAGGAGACCAAAACTATACAAAGTACTCCATATGTGATCTCCTCAACACCCTGTACAGCTACAGTAAACTTTCCTACATTTATGTTCCATTCTTTTTTGAAAAACTGTAGGGATTCTATGATGAATTACTCATAAAAGCACATTTTAACACATGTTGATACTTCTTGGCAGGCATTAACAAGTTGGACATTTCCAAAGGGTTTCTCCACCTTTTGATTCATTGTCTTCTCCAGAGTTACCAGTTTCAAAAGACACCCGACACCCCCACCCTCCAAACAATCCCAGATCCCCACCAGCAAGGCATCCTGGGAAAATAGTATATGTGGGTTGTCAACTGTTCTTACTCTGATGATGGAGTAGATCCTGGACTCCTGTCAGGAACAGAAAACCCAGATTCTCTATATAAATAACAGTAGTTCAGCTATGCACCCATTTTCATCACTGTCACTACCATTTTGTTATAATGGATGGTACTGTTAGTTTCTCCTTTGTTCAGATAGCATGCAGTTGTCAAGACAGTGTCCTTGTAGCCCTGTTGAACACAACACTAAATCCCTTCAATCATTTACCTCTGAGTGAATCTGATAAAGTTTTAGTGAACACAGAATTTAATAGCTTTTTGTGACTGATTTATAATCACTCCAAATTTGGTTTTCTCACAGCATCAATCCTTCCAGTTGATTTGCAACTTAACCAAATGACTCATTAAAAAGCTGGCCTTTTACACAAACCTATGCAACTACAGTTGTCTTCAAGATCTCAAAGTAGAACTTAACAGCAGTTTCTGCTTAAGATGCACTTAACAAAGAAAAGTACAGCACAGGAACAGACCATTCAGCTCATTGAGCTTTTGCTGACACATGATGCCTTTGTAAACTAAAATCTTTTTGCCTCTACATGGTCTGTAACCTCTACTCCCTGCCTATTCATGGACCTGTTGAGATGCCTCATAAACATTGCTATTGTATAAGACTTTAGTTTGGCCACATTTGGAATACTGTGTACATTTCTGGTTGTCACATTACCAAAAGGATGTGGATGCTTTGGAGAGGGTGCAGAGGAGATTCACCAGGATGTTGCCTGATATGGAAGAGAGGTTGATTGGATTAGGATTATTTTCATCGTAAAGAAGGAGGTTGAGGGGGACCTAATTAAGGCCTACAAAATCATGAGAGTTGTGGACAGGGTGGATAGCAAGAAACCTTTTCCCAGAGTGGAGGACTCAATTATTAGGGGTCACAAGTTCAAAGTGAGAGGGGAATAGTTTAGTGGAGATACGTGTGGAAAGCTCTTCATGCAGAGGGTGGTGGGTGCCTGGAATGTGTTGCCAGCAGAGTTGGTAGGGGCTGGAACGATAGCGCCATTTAAGATGCATCTAGACAGATACGTGAATGGGCAGGGAGCAAAACGATACAGATCCTTAGAAAATAGGTAGCAGAGGATCTGGATCGGCGCAGGTTTGGAGGGCCGAAGGGCCTGTTCCTGTGCTGTAATGTTCTTTATTCTTTGCTTGTATTACCACCACTAGCAGTGCATTCCAGGTACATACCATCCTTTCTGTCAAAACAAACTCGTCTATCATGCCTTTTTTAAATTTGCCCTCTTTAACCTTAAAACTGTTCCCTAATAATTGACACTTCTATCCTGGGAAAAGGACTCTGATTATCCATGTCGTTCATAATTCTGTAAACTTCTTTTAAGGTCTCCTGTCAGCCTCTGACAGTCAAGTGAAGACCAATCAGGTTTGTCCAATCTCTGTTTATATCTAATATCCTCCAAACCAGGCAAAATCCTGGTAAATCTTTTTCCGTACCCTCTCCAAAGCCTGTCTATTAAGCAATCTTTTATCCATCTCAATACATTAACCCCAATCCCATGCATTTCAACTTTACATAGTAATTTCTTCATTGAAAGCATTCTTAAAGTCCAAATAAGCCACATCCACTTTCTCCCCTGATCATTCTATGAGTTACATCTGATAAGAATTCCAGTAGACCTGTCAAGGATAATTTCCCTCTGTAAATCCACAATCTCTTTTTTAAGTGCTCTGCTGACGTATTTTTGGTAATGGACTCGAGCACCTTCCCACTACTGATGTCTGACTCACTGGTCTATAGTTTCCTGTTTTCCTTCTATCTGCCTATTTAAATAGTGGGGTTACATTAGCTGTATTCAAATCTGTAGGAACTTTTCCAGAGTCTAAAGAATGTTGGAAAATGACTACCATTTCTTAGGTCTCCTTTCTGAAGTGCTCTGTGCATTAAGTAGATTGTCAAGCCCTGAGGATTTTCTTTTTATTCACTTGTGGGATGTGGGTGCCACTGGCTGAGGCAGCATTTATTGCCCGTCCCTAGTTGTCCTTGAGAAGACAGTGTGGAGCTACCTTCTTGAACCGCTGAAGTCCACATGCTGCATTTTGATCACAATGCCATCAAGGAGGGAATTCCAGGAAACAAATAATAGAAATAAATGGGGTACTATATGATCAGTAATAGCACCCCCGTTATTCACAATATATGTTAGTGATGATAGAAGGAGCTGGGTGGAAAGGTCAGCTGTGAGGAGGATGCAGAAATGTTGCAGCGTGTATTGGACAGACTGAGTGAGTGGCCAAATGCGTGGTAGATGCAGTATAATGAGGATATATGTGAGGTTATCCATTTTGGTAGCAAAACTAGGAAGGAAAATTGTTATTTGAATGGCTGTAATTGAGAGGGGGAATGTTCATTGAGACATAGAAACATAGATGATAGGAGCAGGAGGAGGCCACTTGGCCCTTTGAGCCTGCCCTGCCTTTCATCATCATCATGGCTGATCGTCCAACTCAATAAGACGAAAGTGAGGACTGTAGATGCTGGAGATTAGAGTCAAGATTAGAGTGGTGATGGAAATGCACAGTAGGTCAGGCAGCATCCGAGGAGCAGGAAAATCAACATTCTGGCAGGAGCCCTTCATCAGGAATGAGCTCCTGCCTGAAACATCATTTTTCCTGCCCTCGGATGCTGCCTGACTTGCTGTGCATTTCCAGCACCACTCTAATCTTGACTCTGATCGTCCAACTCAATAGCCTAATCCTGCTTTCTCCCCATAACCTTTGATCCCATTCACTCCAAGTGCTATATCTAGCCATCTCTTAAATGCATTCAATGTTTTGACATCAACTACTTCCTGTGGTAATGAATTTCACAGGCTCACCATTCTTTGGATGAAGAAATGTCTCCTCATCTTTGTCCTAAACAGGTTACCTCAAATCCTCAGACTGTGACCCCTGGTTCCAGACACACCCACCATCAGGAACATCTACCCTGTTGAGTCCTGTTAGAATTTTATAAGTCTCTATGAGATCCCCTCTCACTCACCTGAACTCCAGCAAAATAACCCTAATCTGGTCAATCTCTCCTCATATGTCAGTCCTGCCCTGGGTGTCTCCATGCACCAATCATTGAGAGTAAGTGTGCAGGTACAGCAGCCAGGAAAGAAGGCAAACTGCATGTTGGCCTTAATGGTGAGAGGATTCGAGTACAGGAGCAAGTTTGCCTTGCTACAATTATACAGGCCATACCTGGAATATTGTGCGCAGTTTTGGCTGGAAGGATGTTTTAGCTGTAGAGAGAATGCAGCAAGTGTTCACAAAATTGTTGCCAGCAAGGCAGCATTGATGTATGGGGAAAGATTGAGATGGTTTTGTTTGTACTCACTGGAGTTCAGAAGAATGGGGGGGTAAGGAAGTCTCGTGGAAACTGATATTTTCTAACAGGGCGAGACAGGTTAGATGCAGGAAGTATGTGCCCGATGGGTGGGTACAGAACCAGGGGTCATAGTTTAATGACAAAGAGTAAACATTTTAGGACTGAGATGAAGAGAAATTTCTTAACCCAGAGAGTGGTGAGTCTATATAATTCACGATCACAGAAAATGGTTAAAGCCGAAACATGTGTTTTCAAGAAGAAGCCTCTTGTGTCTAAAGAGATCAAGGGATCATGGGGGTGGGCAGGATTTGAGCTTGATAATCAACCATGATCATATTGAATTGTGGACCAGGCTTGAAGGGTCAAATGGCTTACGCCTACTCCAACCTTCCACGTTACTATGTTTCTATGTTCATGAAAGGCACTATTTAAATGTAAGGCTTTTATTTTTAACATATTAACAAGGTTGCAAGGGGCTACATAGCGAACAAAACTGACACTGAACTCAAAAAAAGATAATAGAACAGATGATCAACAATTCGTCAAAGAAGTAGGCTTTACTAAGTACTGTGTTTCCCTCTATGCCACTCATCATCCTGATTTGGAAATATATTGCCATTCCTTCTCTGTCACTGGGTCAAAATCCTGGAATTCCCTCTCTAACAGCATTGTGCATCAACTTACAACATGAAGATTGCAGCAGTTTATGAAGGCAGCTCATCACCACTTTCTCAAGGGTAATTGGATGCATTGGTTGAGCAATAAATGCTGGCCAGCCAGAAATGCCCACAACCCAAGAGTGAATAAAAAATAAATCTCCAGGGCCTGATAATCTACATTCAGAGTACTTAAGGATGTTGCCCTAGAAATAGTGGATGCATTGGTTTTCTTCTGTCAAGATTCTGTAGACTCTGGAATGGTTCATACAGCCTGGAAGAAGCAGTAAGAGGGAACAAAATGCAGAGAGTTGGGGAGGGAATTCAACAGCCTAAGGCCTAAGCATGGTTCATCAATGGTGAAGCAAATAAAATGGGGCCTGCATTGAATGCCAGATTTGAAGGTAAAAGTGAGGACAGCAGATGTTGGAAACCACAGGTTAGATCAGAGTGGTGCTGGAAAAGCACAGCAGGTCAAGCAGCATCCAAGGAGCAGGAAAATTGACGTCTTGGGCAAAAGCCCTTCATCAGGAATGGATGCAAGGAGCCTCCAGGGTGGAGAGATAAATGGGGGGAGGGGAGTCGAGAAGGCAGCAAAGAGTACAATAGGTGAATGGGGGTGGAGATGGAGGTGATAGGTCAGATAGGAGGGTGGGGCAGATAGGTGGGAAGGAAGATTGACAGGTAGGACAGGTCATGGGGACGGTGCTGAGCTGGAAGGTTGGAACTGGGGTAAGGTGGGGGGAGGAGAAATGAGGAAACTGGTGCACAATGATCTCAGGTGTGGTAGGGATGTAAACGGTTACAGAAATAGGGTGGGGTAAACACTGAAGAAGTAGCAGAGATGCTAAGACCAGAGTCTATTTTATAATGATTTAGAAACAAAGTGAATTTGACTGTAAGAATTCATCAAATGGTGACAGGGGAAGTTTTCTCATCTTTGTATTTCTTCTGAAATGAATGCTAGATCCAATTCTGGGGAATGATATGGGTAATTTAAGGATTTTTCAGTCAGAGAGTATTTAGGGAACAGCAGGCAAAATGTTATCAGGTTTAAATAGTTTCAAAAAAAAGAAATAAACTAGTATAAAAATATTTCGCTGAAGGAGGGTTAAGATCAGTGAATTATAAATGGATTTGGCACAGCTGAATAAATTCTAAGATTGGGAAGAAAAACAAAGAGCGAAGAATGCAAGTCTTCAGAGAAGAAATAGATCCACCTCAAAACCAAGGGTCACCCAAAAATGAAACTCCCTGGATACAAAAAGATATAGACCGGGACCTTACTGTAGTAATGAATGGGAAACTGTCAGCACTTTTTACAATCACTCCTCTGAAAGTGAGATGATTTCTGAAATTTACATGTGTACAGGTAAATGAAGAAATCCAAACATTGTTGTCATTGATTCTATGTTTCTCCACAGCATGTACGACTGATGTCCCCATAGACTGAAATCCACTAGAACTCATTGAATAGATGCAGATTTCTCATGTGTGATTTATTAGTGACAGTTAATAGAGTTAAAAATATCATGGGTGATTTGGTGAGTGAAAAAAACATGTTCAGTTGTGTATAAGAGCACTTTTGGATGTAAAGAAAAGGGAAAATTGCCGATTTCTGCTTTACGCTACTGGTCTCACTGAAACGCTTGAAGTGATGTATTGTTTGCTGAGTACATGAGTTTGTAACTGTATAGGAGACAGTGAGGACTGCAGATGCTGGAGATCAGAGCTGAAAAATGTGTTGCTGGAAAAGCGCAGCAGGTCAGGCAGCATCCAAGGAGCAGAAGAATCGACGTTTCAGGCATAAGCCCTTCTTCAGGAATGAGGAATGTGTGCCAAGCGGGCTAAGATAAAAGGTAGGGAGGAGGGACTTGGGGGAAGGGCGTTGGGAATGTGATAGGTGGAAGGAACTTAAGGTGAGGGTGATAGACCAGAGAGGGGGTGGGGGCGGAGAGGTGGGGAAGAAGATTGCAGGTCA
>NC_057714.1:82410483-82422112 GCF_004010195.1 Chiloscyllium plagiosum
CTCCAGTTTCCTCATTTCCCCTCCCCCCACCTTGTCTCAGTCCCAACCCTCGAACTCAGCACCACCTTCCTAACATGCAATCATCTTCCTGACCTCTCCCCCCACACCTCCTCTCCGGCCTATCACCCTGACCTTAACCTCCTTCCACCTATCGAATTCCCAATGCCCCTCCCCCAAGTCCTTCCTCCCTACCTTTTATCTTAGCCCGCTTGGCACACCTTCCTCATTCCTGAAGAAGGGCTTATGCCCAAAACGTCGATTCTCCTGCTCCTCGGATGCTGCCTGACCTGCTGCGCTTTTCCAGCAACACATTTCTCAGCTTTTTAACTGTATATCCAGATTAAGTATTGATCAACAACTCTCTATCCCTGAAAAACTAGTTATATATATTTGAATAACCTGATATTTTCTCATTAAAATAATTTTAAAAAATTAAATATTTTTAAAGTTTACTTATGGTATTTCCAGCCTTTGTCTAAATCCCATGGAGCTGTCGTAATCTTTGTTTTGCTCTCTGCAAATCTTATTCAAACATGAGTGATGGTTAATACATTTTACTTCCTGGTTTGTGGTCTGTGAGAATATTCCAATATAATTGCTGCTTACACTACTCGATTGCTGCTGGATGCCTGGAGATCTCTGTGAATTGACACCAAAAAGAAATTAATATGAGAAAAGGGGAATCACACAGCTAGAAATACGATTACTGAGATGAAAATCAGACATAAAAGTGGATTTATGACAAACATAAACTTCACATTATAATAGTGAACCAAGCTCAATAAATTGCAAAAGATAACAAAGGGAATAAGTTGGACACTACGAATGAGCATAGGTTCGAATCTAACAAATTTTGTGTAATTAGCGTCAATGTATCTACTAGCTCATTAACCATATTTTTAATGCCCAGGATACAGACTATCAGTAGCTAGGGACACGTCAACCAGAAGCTTCATCGGTTTGTGCAGCACCATTTCCCTAGTGATTGAAATTTCACCAAACTCACTTTCTTCATTTTACCTCCTGATTTACAGCAATCACTGGAATGCTTTTGTACTTCTTGTCATGAAGATTGGAGCAAAATATTTCATAAAGACTGAAAGAACTATGGATGCTGTAAATCAGGAACAAAAACAGAAATTGCTGGAAAAGCTCAGCAGGCCTGGTGGAATCTGTGGAGAGAAAGCAGAACTGAGGAAGGGTCACTCGAACTGAAACATTAATTTGGATTTCTCTTCACAGTTGCTGCCAGATATGCTGAGTTCTTCCAGCAATTTCTGTTTTTATTGCTGGGGCAAAGTACCGGAATTTATTTGTTCCATGTGTCATTTCCTTTCTAATAGCTATTAGCCCCTCATTCTCACCCTCTGGAGGACAAACACTCACTTTACTTGTTGTGCATTTCTTTTTAAGATACAAACTCTTGTTGTCTGTATTTGCATTTCTAAATTGTTACTCTCATGCTCCAATTACACTCCTGCTGAATCTTTTAGTCATTCTCTGCCATTCTGTATACTCTGTTCAATCATCTGAACTGCCACTCCTCTTTGCACAATTATACATTTTCTCCTTAGCTTTCCTGAACCTCTTTAGTTAACCCACTGATGGTGGCTCCTTGCCTTAGATTTTTTTTTGTAGTTGGATTGCACTTATTCTGAGCGTTCTGGAATATCCTCTTAAATGTCTGTCACTTCTTCACTCTTGATCTGTCTGCGAGCCTAGTAGCCCAGTTCACTTCAGCAGGCTCACCTTTCACATCCAAATAGTTGCCCCTATTTTTGTTTAAAATACTAACCTTAGACACAGACTTCACAATAAAATGGTTGCAAATTAAACAATACAAGTACTTGTTGGGTCCAAATACATGTGGATTCATTCTTATTTCTTGAATTAATCTTATCAATAATCACTCAGACTTCAAGATCAAGAACAAAGCATATTATTGAAAATACATGGGGAAAACGTTTCCTTTTTGGGCTAACACAAGTGCAATATTGTCTGTACTAATTTGCAGCTATTGATTGGGGCCTGAATCATGTTATTGCTAAGTTAAAAGCAGGTAATTTATGTGGCGAGTGATCACAGAACCATTCAATATTAGTATAAAACTAGCCAACATCAGTAAAAGTACTGAAAAGCTGAGAAATTGTGAAATAATAAACACGGTTACAAAAATGATGCTATGTCCCTCTCACTGCATCCTCTCTGTGCCTTCTCTTCATGCTAGTCTATTTCATAGTTGTCCCATTTTTATTCTCTCCCTACATTTGATCCCTTGACTTCTCTGTTCCTACCCTTAATCCAGACTAAGCTTGGAGAAGAATAATATACAACAGGGAACTGGTTTGAATTTACTTTTCTCAGTCAATGTGATTGGGCTCTCAAAACATTGGCATGGATGATTAAAGGTGCCTTAGTTATACAATCATTCTCCAAGGAATTTGGTACTCCACTGGCTGCTGAAATCATTGATGAGTCATTTGGGAAGTGATTGAGCTTTTGAGGTTTGATTACTACTGGAATTATTTCAGGAGAAGGGAATTGGGTATTTCTCACAGGAGATTATACAGGTCATGGGGATTTCAGCGTGGGACCTGGCCTGTTGAGGAAATGAATTGTACAGATCAACAAGTTTTATTGAAAAATTCCATGTTTTTCCATATTCTAATGAAATGAACTGATGTGCAACACTGGAGACCCTTTCTTACTCAATTCTGTATTCTGTAAAGTGATTTTAGTACAATTTGGAATTTGTTGCTCTGTTTAATTATTACAAAGTTATGTTGGTATTATATCACATGCTGATAAATAGTTAGTAGAAGTCACAACTTGAATAATTCTTCAAAGCTGCATTTCTGCCCCATGTAACAAGTCAGTGTTGAAGTGTGAATGATTACCACCTTCATTTACTGCGCTATGGTGTGGACCAGCATCTTTTTTTTGTCTAATTCATCCATCCATTTTCTTTCTCCTCCCTTGATGACCTCAATTCATCTTTATGCAGTATGATTCTGGCCCCTTACCAATATCTTACCCAAATGGACATGGACTGTGCACATCAGCAATATATTAGACTAGTGAGACCATTAGTGTCCTCATTCAAATTGCAAGGATGGTAGTACAGAGTAGGACATTGCTTGACTTTCCACTCCTTACCTGAAAGGTGCTGAAGCTCAGTGCACATGAGATTAATTAATGCAGCACATGCCAGTGCTCCTCCTGTTAAGATGATTTAACGACACAGTGCCTGAGCTTTCTAAACTATTGCATAGAATTATCCCTTAATTTTCACCCTTTTTCATCAATAAGTAATGATCTGATTGGAGACGTGATGCTCATTTTGTTGAGAATCGTGTTTGTAGACTCATGTTCTTCTTCAGTGCATCAAAATGCAAATCATAGCAGCACATAGAAGGTTTAAATTACATGTTAATATTTAGTTGCTAAATAAAGTCATTGTTGTTATGTCCTTTACAGAAATCCTTTAATATTTAGGTAACTGATGTATAAAGCTGCTTCATATATGGTATCATTCGATTGCTTAATTCATTTATACGTCACCATTTAATCAGTTACATAAATAGATTAAAATAACGCACAAAGTAAAGCTGTACAGAAGTACTAAAATATTACATTGTTATCTCTAGGATAAAATAGCTCAAAACATACAGTTTTATTATCTTGGTGTTATTGCCACTCAATGAGAGCAGGCTTTTCACCGTGAAACTGATTCATTTGTATTTCACTTTAACTTTAAAGCACGTTTCTGTTGCCTTGGAAACTCTATCCATTCTGAAGTGAAAACACTCCCTGGCCTGTGCACATATTGGGAATCACTACCCTATAATCTAAATCACACAAAACTGTTCAACCATAGTGGCTAGATAAAGATTAGTTCTGCTATGATTTGTACATCAGCATGAATTATAAGATATTAGTATAAGTACACAGAATATTAATTGCAAATCAAACATATTAAAAACTTGCTAAATTTATGTGACACAAGTCCTTAAACCATCCTTTATTTACCAAAAGCTAACACACAACTATTTTCAGATTGTTTTAACTCCTCAGCTTGTCTTCAATTTATTAACCATGCAATTTTCCTATGGACTGTTAAGTCAAATCTCTACTGAATTACATCTGGTAAAGTACTCTATGAATAAGAGTGGTAATAGCAAAATTTAATGGCAAATGGTTAGCTATTTATATTATAGATATTGGGATTTGGTACATTCCATCAGAAGACTTTGTGGAGTCCTCCACTGTATATTTGTTGTGATCCCTGCATTTTCAACTGTAATGATGTGTCACTCTAGCAATAAGGTTGTTTCTGGGCAGTAGTAAAATTATAATTTAATGTAAACAACACTAAACACTGATACTTTTATTCTTGAAGGCAATGCTACTCTAAACATTCAGACGCATAGGCTTTGTTTTGGAATAATTTGTACACTACTTGACCACATCATTCTTTTCAGTCATATTTGTAACAGACCAGGTCAAATTATGACCTACATATTGCTTCATGGCCTCAAATGCTTTTGCATTGAATTTATTTTTGTAACCCTTACTTTTGCTTCAAGATGTGTTAAGCCACAGTTGGAAACATTACATTCAATCTGTCATCTGCTGGACTGCCCAAAGTCTTTTGCAGTCCTGCTTATGCTCTGGCAAAGTATCATCTTTGGTATTGCTGGCAAACACTAGCAATATTCCTCTAATTAAGTCCGTACAATTTAAATAGCACAAAAACTGAAATGTGCTTTTTCCAGTGCCTACCTACCCATCTCCAACCCCATTACAATTTTGCACATCACCACTTAAGGCCAGTTGGTATTGTAACCATTGCTTCTCCCGACATATATAATCAAACTTTGTCAAATCTAGTCACTGTCTACAATTTCTCTTGCATTTACCAAAGTTTCTGCTATACTTCCAGTGAGTCTAGGCTGATAATACAGCAGAAAATATGAGAGGTCTTGCAGACTGCTTGCATCTCATCTATTTGGTAAAACCATCACAGTTTAATTTCCATAAAAACAAAGTTGGTGAATTATTATTGGTGCAATCTTCCCAGCCCCTGCATGACAAAGGCCTGTGGTGAGAAAGTTGGAAAAATCAGGTGAGATGCTCAGTGAGGACCTTCTTGATGTCGAGAGCAAAACAATCCCTTTTTCCTACCAGATGAGTTAAGATTCTCAATAGGGAGCAGCAAGAGGCCTATTAGCATACATTAGCACTCTTCAACAGCCTGATTATTACTTAATCTTGCATTATTAATAAACAGTTTTCAATTCTTCCACCCGCTGGATGGAAACATGATGCCTATAACTCCCATCATGAAAGTCAGCAGTTATCTAGTTATCCAATTTATTGTTTCTTCTCCAGACCTCCATCTTGGACACCTGGACCAGCATCTCAAGGAACACTCCATGCCCAGTGATCACACACACCCTATGTCCACAGACCTCAGTGTCCAACACATACCAGCCTCACTGCACCCTCTATGCACACCTCCAATCCACTTACAGAATGCCTCTGCACTTTGGCGCACCATTCCTTGCAATGTTGCTGTGAGGATACTTCGCACAGAGGAATGGCTTGGACCAACTTGTATCACAGGGTTGCTTACTCACTCTCTAGGCACTCAATCACATTGTACCTACTCAAAATATCCCTATCTTGACTCACCTTGGCTGGCTGGTTTCCACTTTTCCCCCTCAGTTGCATCTTAAGGACAGCATCTTAAGGACAGAAGTCTTAAGGACTTCTTTCTTGCCTTGCTGAATAATGGAAGCACAAAGCTGAGCAGCTTGTCATCGTTGTCAGCGCTGATCAGTCAAGGAGATGGACATGTTACTGTACAGCACTGTTTTACATCAACCTCACATCCACAGTATTGGCCTGCAGCCTGCATCACAAGCATTCTGCACGTGCTTCAACTAAATGACCATGTCTCAAAGTCAAAGGGGAATGGTGCTCCTTTGAGTCAAGAGAGGCTGCCATCTGTCAGTAGGGTCTCCCAGTACAGTCAGTGGAAGGAATCAACTGCTCACAGTCCAGGAGCTTGGAGGAGCTGGGGTCAAACTCCATCTCACGACATTTGGGGAATGGGCCAGGGTCAATCCTGCAAATCTCATATAAGCAGCGAAGAGGGGATTGTCAGTCAGGGAGTCACACAAAGAGCAGTCAAAGTTATTGTCAATCCTTAGATGGAGCTGTCCATCCAAGTCAGTCAGGGAGGTGGGCTACCCTGTGAGTAGTCCTGAAATTTGAAGAAGTTTACCAGGGGACAGTTGTGTCGACAGGTACAGGAGGATCTCAATGTTGGGGATTGGAACCAGAAATCTTGGTACAGCAATGTCAAGAATGAAAAAGGGGAGATATTCAGCATATAACAGTGAGAGATGGCAGTGTAGGGAAGATAGTGCAAGAGTACATCGCTGGCTCAAGGCCTCCATGGGACAAGCCTCCATGTTGCTTTCTACCTGCTACTATCCAGAATGATCTGCCACATGTTCTGACCCAGCAACTGGAGAGATATTGCTGAAATTCTCAAACATACCTCCAGACTCCCATCCCTACAGTTTGGTCCTGTCACTATGCTGATTCACACTCTCTCTATCAAGGCCATGGTTGTGGTGACTGTCAGTAGTCCCCTCCTCTCACAACATCCCAAATGTCAGGTCAAAGCAATCAAAGCAGCATTTAAAGGAATTTCATGTCTTCCTTTTTGGACTGCTCCATGTCTCACTGTATGGAGCAGTGTAATAAGTGAGTGATGTGAATGCTGTCTGCTCACATTAAAAAGGACGGGCTCTGTTTCTTATTTTCCCAATGCAGGGTCATTGCAGGCCAAGTGGATAGAGGAACCACAGCAGGGATTATCGCCATTGTTGCTGCCTGCAAATGGAGGAGGAACAGATGCAGCAGCAAACTCAGGCTTTGCGATTAGCTTCCATACGAAAATGTTAACATTTGAAAGACCCCTTAGGATGGGCAGGAGTTACAGGGGAGCCTGAGTCTATCATCCTCATTCCATTTCCTCCTGGATGAGTGAGGCACGGTATTGTTGCAGATGGCGGGTGTGCCGGGGCATGGTGCCAGAACAGAACCTGCAACCTGAAGGAGTGAATGGCCATCCTATCCCCTTGGCCAGCAAAGTGACAGCTGCCTTGAACTTTCATACAATAAAAACAGAATGTATTAGAGAACTATCTGTGGAGAAACAGAGTTAACGGTGGCACAGTGGTTAGCACTGCTGCCTCACAGCGCTAGAGACCCGGGTTCAATTCCCGCCTCAGGTGACTGACTGTATGGAGTTTGCACATTCTCCCCGTGTCTGTGTGGGTTTCCTCCGGGTGCTCCGGTTTCCTCCCACAGTCCAAAGATGTGCAGGTCAGGTGAATTGGCCATGCTAAATTGCCCGTAGTGTTAGGTAAGGGGTAACTGTAGGGGCATGGGTGGGTTGTGCTTCGGTGGGTCGGTGTGGACTTGTTGGGCCGAAGGGCCTGTTTCCACACTCTAATGTAATCTAATCTAATCTAATTTCTCAAAGAAGAAGAGTCATACTGGACATGAAGCTTGTCCCCCAGAGATGCTGCCAAACCTGCTGAGTAACTCCAGCACTTGCTGTTTTTATTTCAGATTTACAGCATTTGCAGTATTTTGCTTTTATTTGAATTTTTCTGCAACGAGTTCCTTCCAAGCAATCACTGGGGAGCTGTCTGGAATCACTCATCCATTCACCAATAAACTGTTGCATCATGTTTCCCAGGATGGGCTCAGTAGGATTTGATAATACAGCTGACTTCCCTGAGGAGCAAGGTGTATAGACTGTAACATAACATTGAGAGGCCCAGATCATAAGGCAGCTGAGACAGAGTTCCATTCTGTCAATGTCCACATGATAATTTGTGACCATCAGTAACATTCCTTAGCAATCTGTGCTAACTACACTTAAGGAGGTAATGGCCTAGAGGTATTATTACTGGATAGTTAACCCAGAGATCCAGGCAATGTTCTGGAGTTGCAGTTTGAATCTTGGCACGGCAGACGGTGGAATTTAAATTCAATGAAAAGAAATGTCTGGAATTAAGAGTCTGATGATGACCATGAATCCATTGTCAATCGTTAGGAAAAAAAACCATCATAATGTCTATTAGGGAAGGAAACTGCCGTCCTTACCTGGTCTGGCCTACATGTGACTCCAGACCTATAGCAATCTATTTGACTCTTAACTGTTAGGAATGGGCAATAAACACTGGCCTAGTCAGTGATGCCTTTGTCCGTGATTGAAAAAATAAAATCTCTTAAATAGTGTTGAGAGTAAGAATGTGCAAGGCCATGCCAGTTATGTGCCCTGAAAAGCAATGTGTTATTGGTGTTATCCCAGAGTTAATTTGATGCCAGGATGGGTTGGTACTTGGGAGGACGATACCGGTCAGGGAGAACAGCTTGAGATGTGATTAGGAGAGGATGAAGTAAGGGTGAATGATAACATTCAGAAGGTAAGTGCCAAAGCTCAGGAAGCTAATGGTAATTAAAGCATGATTTGATAAAGTGCACAATGCTTCATGTAGTTTTTCAAATGAAATAATTTTTATGGGATCATAAGACTTCATCAATATTTCATCCAGTTCTCCACTCCAAATAAAGGAGGCGGCACGGTGGCACAATGGTTAGCACTGCTGCCTCACAGCGCCTGAGACCCGGGTTCAATTCCCGCCTCAGGCGACTGACTGTGTGGAGTTTGCACATTCTCCCCGTGTCTGCGTGTGTTTCCTCCGGGTGCTCCGGTTTCCTCCCACAGTCCAAAGATGTGCAGGGTCAGGTGAATTGGCCATGCTAAATTGCCCGTAGTGTTAGGTAACGGGTAAATGTAGGGGTTTGGGTGGGTTTCGCTTCGGCGGGTCGGTGTGGACTTGTTGGGCCGAAGGGCCTGTTTCCACACTGTAATGTAATCTAATCTAATCTAGATATAAAGTAAGAAATATGGAAGTGCTCAGTGCAGTAGAAAATGGAAAACAGTTCTGAGAGGATACACCCTTCAAACACTTCCAAGGGCTTTGAGAATCAAGAAGATTGACAAATCAAATCAGTAGCAATACCATAAAGGAAGAAATCTGGCAACGTATCTGGGATTGTTTTATGAATCAATACATTGAGGAATCAGCGAGAGAAAACGTCATCCTGCATTGGGTATAGTGTAACTATGAAGAAATAATTGACAATCTAGTTGTGTGTGAGCCCCTTAGGGAAAAGTTACCACCATAGGATAGAATTCTTCATTAAGATGAAGAGTAATATAGTTGTTTCTGGGACTTGGATTTAAATATAGGAAATTACAATGGGATGAGATGTGAGACAATTATGATAAGCTTCATCCCAGAGTATTTAAGGAAGTGGCCCTAGCAATAATTGTTGCATTGGTGGTCAACTTCCAAAATAGTATAAACTCAGAGACAGTTCCTAAGGGTTGTAGGGCAGCTAATGTATCTCTATTATTCAAGCAGAGACAAAACAGTGAATGACAGATCAGTTAGCTTGACATCAGTCATGGGAAGCACAGTAGGTCAAGCAGCATCCGAGGACCTGGAAAAATGGTGTCATCTCTCCACCCCGGAGGCTCCTTGCCTCATTCCTGATGAAGGCTTTTTCCCGAAACATTGTTTTTCCTGCTCCTCGGATGCTGCCTGACCTGCTGTGCTTTTCCAGCACCACTCTAATCTAGACTCTGATTTCCAGCATCTGCAGTCCTCACTTTTGCCTATCAGTCATGGGAAAACTGCTGGAGGCCATGATAAAAGATACAATAGCCAAGCAGTTAGAAGATGGGGACAAGATTGGATGGAGTCAGCATGGATTTTCTAAGGGGAAGTTGTGCTTCAGAAATCTGATGTAAGTTTGTGAGGATGTAATTAATTGAGTGGATAAGGGGGAGCCATTGGATGTGGTTTACTTGGATTTTCAGAAGACTTTTGATAAGGTCCCAGATAAGAGCTGAGCATACAGAGTTCAAGCACATGAGACTGCAGATTATGTACTGGAATGGACTGAGAACTGGTGAGCAGGCAGGACACAAAGAGTAGGAAGAAACCATCTTCTTTGCCGAGTGGAAGGTTGTGACTAATCAGGGATCACTGGGGATCAGTGCTTGGACCCCAACCATTCACATTGACATTAATGATTTAGTTGAGGAAACTTCATGTCATATTTCCAAGTTTGCAAGTGGCACAATGCTGAGTGGGAGGGCATACCGAGAGGAAGATTCAGAAAAGCTTCAGCATGATTTGGACAAGTAAATGAGTAAACACGTGGCAGGTGCAGTATTTAATATGAAGAAGTGTGAGGTAGAAGCAGTCAGGCAGATTACTATCTGACTGGCAATAGATTGGGAAAGTGGAAGGTGCAAAAATGATCTGTGTGTCCTTGTATATCAGTCACTGAAAGTGAGCATGCAGCAGCAACAATGAAGAAGGCAGACGGTGTATTGGCTTTTATAGCAAGAGAATTCAAATACAGGAGCAGGGATGTCCTGCTGAAATTGTACAGGGTCTTGGTAAGACCACTCCCAGATTATTGTCTGCAGCTTTGGTCTTCTTATCTGAGAAGGATGTTCTGGCTAATGAGGAAGTACATTCCAGGAAGACTGATTCCTGGAATGTGTGCAAGTGAAGAAAATAGATGCTGGAGATCAGAGTCAAAATGTGTGGCGCTGGTAAAGCACAGCCAGTCAGGCAGCATCCGAGGAGCAGGAGAATCGATGTTTTGGGCATAAGCCCTTCATCAGGAATGATTGCTGGAATGCAAGGACTGAAATATGGTGAAAGACTGGATAGGTTAGGACTATATTCACTGGAGTTTAGAAGAATGAGAGGTATCTCTTGGAACCCTTTAAAATTTGAGCAGGATTAGATGGATAAATGCAGGAAAGATTTTCCCACTGACTAAGACTAGGGGTCACAGTCTAAGGATAAGGGATAAGCCTGTTCGGACAGAGAGGAGGAGTGGCGAGCCTGTGGAATTCTCTGCCATAGGAAACTGTTGAGGCCAAAATATTGAAGACTTTCAAGTAAGATATAGATATAGTTCTGAAGGCTAAAGGGATCAAGGGGTATGGGATAAAACAGGATGGGGTACTCAGTTGAATAACCAGCCATAGTCATATTGAATAGCGACAGGCTCGAAGAGCTGAATGACCTACTCCTGCTCCTTTGTTCTATGTTTCCACATTTCTCTACGATTTGGACGCAAGAAGAGAAGTGGTAGAAAAAGAAAGAAAGAAATAGCAGCTTAGGCATGCCTGCTTCATCTGTACTGTTATTTGTGACTTGTGGCAATCATGTGTTTTGCTGTACACATTATATGAGGAGAAAGTGAGGTCTGCAGATGCTGGAGATCAGAGCTGAAAATGTGTTGCTGGAAAAGCGCAGCAGGTCAGGCAGCATCCAGGGAACAGGAGAATCGACGTTTCGGGCATAAGCCTTTCTTCAGGAATGAGGAAAGTTTGTCCAGCAGGCTAAGATAAAAGGTAGGGAGGAGGGACCTGGGGGAGGGGCGTTGGAAATGTGATAGGTGGAAAGAGGTCAAGGTGAGGGTGATAGGTCAGACTGGGGTGGGGGCG
>NC_057714.1:82425803-82429824 GCF_004010195.1 Chiloscyllium plagiosum
GTCCCTCCTCCCTACCTTTTATCTTAGCCTGCTGGACAAACTTTCCTCATTCCTGAAGAAGGGCTTATGCCCGAAACGTCGATTCTCCTGTTCCCTGGATGCTGCCTGACCTGCTGCGCTTTTCCAGCAACACATTTTCAGCTCTGTATACATTATATGCCATCTTAAACTTAACTCCCCATTACATTCATTGGATATGATCCTGACATATGTGGTTGTGACAACTGCCAAAGTATCTTTCAAAGATCAACAATGTTATACATTGCAATAACATCATGCTCATTCAGAAAGGCCAAACAAGCTGTTATTGTAACTGTACCATTTGGTTCAGGGTTCATCTATATGCAGGATTCCTTTAATACAGCATTCCCAAACTGTTAGCTCAATTGGCTGGATGGCTGGTTTATGACGTAGTGATGCCAGCCGCATAATTTCAATTCTTACAGCGGCTGAAGTGACCATGGAGGTCCCAACCTCCCTCCTTGCCTGAAGCGTATCGACCCTCATGTTAAACCACCAACAGCTGTCTCTCTCTCTACTGACACAGTCGGACTATGGTGACTTTTATTCCCAAGAAACTACAGTTGTTAGTCATCTGCTTAAGCCTATAGGGCATGTAGGGAGATCACCGCGCTTAAATCCTTGTAATATAGATCTGTTCCATATTCAGCACACCTGAGCGGTTGAGCAGGCCTGGAAAGTGCTACCTTAATGTCCAAGTCAACTGGAGTTGGGGAATGTTGGTAGTTATTGAAGACCCAATACTGATGCTAAACCTGAGTGCCTAGAATCTTTTTATTATTTCGATCCAATTTCACATGTGAAATGCAATGAAATAATGTAAAAGATAATGGTCCAATTCATTCAATCATTGGATTGCTGGAGATTTATATTCATATTTATATGATATTGTCAGATGGGATGCAGTTTCAAAATCTTATAATTCCAGCTGATGGTAATACTGGACATGTCATATCCCAGGCCTGAACCTGACTTGATAGACCATAAGTTTACTTTTTATTTTTATTTACTATGAAGGTCGGTCACTCAACATACTCTCAAAAGGCCACCAATGTCTTTTCAACAAAATAGCATTAATGTTATTGCACAAAAGTTAAATCGCACCTATATACGGGGCAGCGATAGCTTAGTTGTATTATCATTAGGCTATTAATCTGGAGATCCAGAGTACAGGTTCAAATCCTGCCATGATAGGTAGTGCATATTAACTTCAACAAAAATTAAGAACCAAGAGCCTGATGATGAAGGAAGAACCCATCTGATTTAGTAATGCCCTTTAGGGAAGGAAACTGCAGATTTTCCTTGTTGAGCCTGACTGTAAACCCAGACCCACAGCAATGTGGTTGACTCCTGACTGCTGTTTCGGCTATTAGGGGTATGTAATAAATGCTGGCCTAACCAGTGATGTCCACATCCTGTGAATGAGTTAAAAAAGAACTTACTCTTCATAAGATTCACCCTTATCTCCATGTGCTCATTTGGCACAGGTTCCTTTCAGCAAATTTCTGTGCATTCACTTTTTGCTATTTTCTTCAGTTAATGTCTCTTCTTAAAACGAGCTGCTAACTCAGTTTCCTTATTGCTTAACATGGGCTCACAAAACACATGTTTTCAACACCGTTGGAAGAGGTCTTCATCTTTATCCTCAGCACAACCTCTTGCTTCTGGATCTTTCTCCTCTGGATTACTCCCTCATCCAAACTGCACAGAGATTGCTAAGAATAGCACCTCTGCTGTTACCCAACTCTGCATGGACCAGATCTGGCTGCCTCTCTATCTCTTTCTAGGTTGCAAAACTCAAGTTAGCGAATGCTACTTTCAGACCAGCCTTTCATCACTAATTCTTACAATCCTTGGAGAGTTGCTTCTTATGAAAGTAATCTTCTTCTCATGAGCAAGTTGTTTATCTGTTATATTCAGTGTCTCTGTTGAGTTGATGATTTCCAGAACATGTCAGTCTGCAGCTTCATCTTGGATCTGGTACCTCTGGATCATAGGGAGACCTGCTCTCTACAGCATGTTCACAGTGGGCGTTTGTTTCCTTTGCTTATCTCCAGATGGTATTACATTAACATGAATAACATTATTTGCAGATACGAGCTATTAAAGGAAAATGCTTTGAAGTGGTTTGTGGTCAAACTCAACTGTCACTTTGTTGCTTCCAAGTATAAAATGATCAAAATGTTTATAATCAAAGACAATAGCCAGGCATTTTTTCTTGATCTGAGCAAAGCATTGTTCCATTTGTTTTAATGCCTGTCTGCAAATGCGACCATTTCCTTTGCTGCCTTGGGATTGTTCCAAATCTTGACTTACTGGAGTCACACTGTAGGGTGACTTCACCATTATCATCTACGTTATTGTATTTCAGCACTGAGATTTAGCATAGACTTAGAACTTAGAACAGTATAGCACAGAAACAGGCCCATGTCTGTGCCGACAATGATCCTATTCTGAACTAACCCCATCTGTCTGCATAAGGTCTAAATCCCCCTATTCCCTGCCTGTTCATGTACCTATCAAAATGCCTCTTCAACTTTGCTAATGTATCTGCTTCAACCATCTCCCCAAGCAGTGCATTCCATGCATGAGCTGTGTAAAAAAAAAGTTGCTTTACACAGCTTTTTTAAACCTTCCTCCTCCCACCTTAAACCTATGCCTCCCTCCCTTCCCACCCTGGGTAAAAGGCTCTGACTATCCGTCCTATCCATGCCTCTCATAGTTTTATATACGTCTATCGGGTTACTCCTCAGCCTCCAATGCTCAAGCAAAAACAATCCAAATTTGTCCAACATCTCCTTATATTTAATACACTGTAATGTTGAACTTCAACTTATTTCTTTATTTGTCTATTTTGTACCTTGGATTTTTTACCTAGGTACGTCTGTACATAAAATGGCACCTGGAATGGCAATTTGGTTCACTTCTTTGAGGAAGTGACAAAGTTGATTGATGAGGGAAGGTCTGTTGATGTCATGTACATAGACTTCAGTAAGGCATTTGATAAGGCGAGAAAGTGAGGACTGCAGATGCTGGAGATTGGAATCATAAAGTGTGGTGCTGGTAAAGCACAGCAGGTCAGGCAGCATCCGAGGAGCAGGGACAGAAGCTCTTCCGACTGAAGAGCTTATGCTCGAAATGTCAACTTACCCGCGCCTTACTGGCTGTGCTTTTCCAGTGCCACACTTTTCGAGTTTGATAAGATTCCCCATGATAGGCTGATGGAGAAAATGAAGTGACATGGGGTTCAGGGTGTTCTAGCTCAATGGATAGACAACTAACTGGGTAGCAGGAGACAGAGAGCAGTAGTGGAAGGGAGTTGCTCAGAATGGAGAACTGTGACCAGTGGTGTTCCACAGGGATCTGTGATGTGACCACTGTTGTATGTGATGTAGATAAATAATTTAGAGGAAGGTTTAGGTGGTCTGGTTAGCAAGTTTGTAGATGACACTAAGATTGGTGGAGTAGCAGATAGTGAAGGGGTCTGTCAGAGAATACAACAGAATATAGACAGATTGGAGAGATGGGCAGAGAAATGGCAGATGGAGTTCAATCCAAGCAAATCCAGATCCAATTCTAGAGTGAACTATACAGTAAATGGAAAAGTCCTGGGGAAAATTGATCGACAGAGAGATTTGGGTGTTCAGGTCCATTGTACCCTGAAGGTGGCATCACAGATCGATAGAATGGTCAAGAAGGCATATAGCATGCCTTTCCTTCATTGGAAAGGGGATTGAGCACAGGGATTGGCAGGTCATGTTACAGTTGTATAAGAGGAAGTGAGGACTGCAGATGCTGGAGATCAGAGCTGAAAATGTGTTGCTGGAAAAGCGCAGCAGGTCAGGCAGCATCCAAGGAGCAGGAGAATCGATGTTTCGGGCATGAGCCCTTCTTCAGGAATGAGGAAAGTGTGCACAGCAGGATAAGATAAACGGTAGGGAGGAGGGACTTGGGGGAGGGGCGTTGGAAATGCGATAGGTGGAAGGAGGTTAAGGTGAGG
>NC_057714.1:82430164-82433479 GCF_004010195.1 Chiloscyllium plagiosum
TGTGGACCTGATGAGGGAGTCACGGAGGGAGTGGTCTTTTCGGAACGCTGATAGGGGAGGGGAGGGAAATATATCCCTGGTGGTGGGGTCCGTTTGGAGGTGGCGGAAATGACGACGGATGATACGATGTATATGGAGGACCAGTGGGGTTCTGTCCTGGTCACGATTGGAGGGGCGGGGCTCAAGGGCGGAGGAGCGGGAAGTGGAGGAGATGCGGTGGAGAGCATTGTCGATCACGTCTGGGGGGTAATTGCGGTCTTTGAAGAAGGAGGCCATCTGGGTTGTACGGTATTGGAACTGGTCCTCCTGGGAGCAGATGCGGCGGAGACGAAGGAATTGGGAATATGGGATGGCGTTTTTACAGGGGGCAGGGTGGGAGGAGGTGTAGTCTAGGTAGCTGTGGGAGTCGGTCGGTTTATAGTAAATGTCCGTGTTGATTCGGTCGCTTAAAAGCTTTCGCTTACGGGAAATATGTGTGGAAAGTTTCTTTATGCAGAGGGTGGTGGGTGCCTGGAATGTGTTGCCAGCTGAGATGGTAGTAGCAGGAACAATAGCGTTACTTAAGATGTATCTTGACAAATACATGAATGGCAGAGAGCAGAGGGATACACAGCCTTAGAAAATGGGTGACAAGTTGAGAGTATCTGGATCAGAGCAGGCTTGGAAGGCCGTAGGCCCTGTTTCTGTGCTGTAATTTTCTCTGTTCTTTGTTCTTTATTCTTTTCCTTAGTCTGTTGTGCACTGATTATTTCAGTACTGGTGTTTCAGCACTGGTATCTCAGCACTGGTATTTCAGCACTGGTATATCAGCACTGGTATTTCAGCACTGGTATCTCAGGTCTCGTGTTTCAACACTGGAATTTCAGCACTGGTGTTTCAGTACTGGTATTTCAGCACTTGTATCTCAACACTGGTATTCCAGCACTGGTATATCAGGTCTCATATTTTAACACAGGAATTTCAGCACTGGTGTTTCAGTATTGGTATTTCAGCACTTGTATCTCAGCACTGGTATTTCAGCACTGGTATATCAGCACTGGTATTTCAACACTGGTATCTCAGGTCTCGTGTTTCAACACTGGAATTTCAGCACTGGTGTTTCAGTACTGGTATTTCAGCATTTGTATCTCAGCACTGGTATTTCAGCATTGGTATATCAGCACTGGTATGTCAGCACTGGTATCTCAGGTCTCATATTTTAACACTGGAATTTCAGCACTGGTGTTTCAGTATTGGTATTTCGGCACTTGTATCTCAGCACTGGTATTGCAGCACTGGTATTGCAGCACTGGTATTTCAGCACTGGTGTTTCAGTACTGGTATTTCAGCACTGGTATCTCAGCACTGGTATTTCAGCACTGGTATTGCAGCACTGGTATCTCAGCACTGGTATTGCAGCACTGGATTTCAGCACTGGTGTTTCAGGACTGGTTTTTCAGCACTGGTATCTCAGCACTGGTATTTCAGCACTGGTATTGCAGCACTGGTATCTCAGCACTGGTATTGCAGCACTGGTATTTCAGCACGGGTGTTTCAGCACTGGTATTTCAGCACTGGTATTTCAGCACTCGTGTTTCAGCACTGGTGTTTCAACACTGGTGTTTCAGCACTGGTGTTTCAGCACTGGTATCTCAGCACTGGTATTTCAGCACTGGTGTTTCAGCACGGGTGTTTCAGCACTGGTATTTCAGCACTGGTATTTCAGCACTCGTGTCTCAGCACTGGTGTTTCAACACTGGTGTTTCAGCACTGGTATCTCAGCACTGGTATTTCAGCACTGGTGTTTCAGCTCTGGTAAAGTCAGCACTGGTGTCTCAGAACTGGTATTTCAGCACTGGTATTTCAGCTCTGGTATTTCAGCACTGGTATTTCAGCACTGGTGTTTCAACACTGGTGTTTCAGCACTGGTGTTTCAGCACAGGTATCTCAGCACTGGTATTTCAGCACTGGTGTTTCAGCACTGGTATCTCAGCACTGGTGTTTCAACACTGGTGTTTCAGCACTGGTATCTCAGCACTGGTGTTTCAACACTGGTGTTTCAACACTGGTATCTCAGTACTGATATTTCAGCACTGGTGTTTCAACACTGGTGTCTCAGCACTGGTATTTCAGCACTGGTGTTTCAGCACAGGTATCTCAGCACTGGTATTTCAGCACTGGTGTTTCAGCACTGGTGTTTCAGCACTGGTATTTCAGCACTGGTGTTTCAGCACTGGTATCTCAGCACTGGTAGTTCAGCACTGGTGTTTCAGCACTGGTATCTCAGCACTGGTATGTCAGCACTGGTATCTCAGCACGCGTATTTCAGCACTGGTATCTCAGCACTGGTATTTCAGAATTGGTGTTTCAGCACTGGAATCTCAGCACTGGTATTTCAACACGGGTGTTTCAGCACTGGTATTTCAGCACTGGTATCTCAGCACTGGTTTTTCAGCTCTGGTAAAGTCAGCACTGGTGTCTCAGAACTGGTATTTCAGCTCTGGTATTTCAGCACTGGTATCTCAGCACTGCTGTTTTAGCACTGGTATTTCAGCACTGGTGTTTCAGCACTGGTATCTCAGCACTGGTATTTCAGAACTGGTGTTACAGCACTGGAATCTCAGCACTGGTGTTTCAGCTCTGGTATTTCAGCACGGGTGTTTCAGAACTGGTATCTCAGCACTGGTATTTCAGCACTGTGTTTCAGCACTGGTATGTCAGCACTGGTATCTCAGGTCTCGTATTTTAACACTGGAATTTCAGCACTGGTGTTTCAGTATTGGTATTTCAGCACTTGTATCTCAGCACTGGTATTTCAGCACTGGTATTGCAGCACTGGTATCTCAGCACTGGTATTGCAGCACTGGTATCTCAGCACTGGTGTTTCAGCACTGGTGTTTTAACACTGGTGTTTCAGCACTGGTGTTTCAGCACTGGTATCTCAGCATTGGTGTTTCAGCTCTGGTGTTTCAGCACTGGTGTTTCAGCACTGGTATTTCTGCACTGGTATCTCAGCACTGGTGTTTCAACACTGGTATCTCAGCACTGGTATTGCAGCACTGGTATTTCAGCACGGGTGTTTCAGCACTGGTATTTCAGCACTGGTATTTCAGCACTGGTGTTTCAGCACTGGTGTTTTACCACTGGTGTTTCAGCACTGGTGTTTCAGCACTGGTATCTCAGCACTGGTATTTCAGCACTGGTGTTTCAGCACTGGTATTTCTGCACTGGTATCTCAGCACTGGTGTTTCAACACTGGTATCTCAGCACTGGTATTGCAGCACTGGTATTTCAGCACGGGTGTTTCAGCACTGGTGTTTCAGCACTGGTGTTTCA
>NC_057714.1:82433979-82464283 GCF_004010195.1 Chiloscyllium plagiosum
ACTGGTATCTCAGCACTGGTATTTCAGCACTGGTATTTCAGCACTGGTATTTTAGCTCTGGTATTTCAGCATTGGTATCTCAGCACTGGTGTTTCAGCACTGGTATTTCAGCACTGGTTTTTTCAGCATTGGTATTTCAGCACTGGTGTTTCAGCACTGGTATTTCTGCTCTGGTTTTTCAGCACTGGTATTTCAGCACTGGTGTTTCAGCACTGGTGTTTCAGCACTGGTATTTCAGCACTGGTATTTCAGCTCTGGTTTTTCAGCACTGGTATTTAAGCACTGGTATCTCAGCACTGGTATTTCAGCAATGGTATTTCGACCAAGGTTAGATGACTTGGAATACTGGGAGAACTAGCTATTTGGATATAAAATTGTGCACTAAGGTAGAAGACAGAGGATGGTGGTGGACGATTACTTTTCAGACTGGAGGCCTGTGACCAGTGGAGTAGCAACAGGATTGGTGCTGGGTCCGCTGCTTCTTATCATTTACATAAATGATTTGGACGTGAACATAGGAGATATCGTTAGTAAGTTTGCAAATGATACCAAAATTGGAGGTGTAGTGGACAGCAAAGAAAGTTAACTTCAGATTACAATGGGGTCTTGATCAGATGGGCCAATGGGCTGAGAAGTGGCAGATGGAGTTTAATTTAGATAAATGTGAGGTCCTGCATTTTGGGAAAGCAAATCTTAGCAGGACTTATACACTTAATGGTAAGGTCCATTAAGAGATCTTGGAGTGCAGGTTCATAGCTCCTTGAAAGTGGAGTCGCAGGTAGATAGGGTAGTGAAGAATGCGTTTGGTATGCTTTCCTTTATTGATCAGAGTATTGTGTACAGGAGTTGGGAGGTCATGTTGCGGCCGAACAGGACATTGGTCAGGCCACTGTTGGTATATTGTGTACTGTTCTGGTCTCTTTCCTATCGGACAGATGTTGTGAAACTTGAAAGGGTTCAGAAAAGATTTACAAGGATGTTGCCAGGGCTGCAGTGTTTAAGCTATTGGGAGACTTGAATAGGTTAGGGCTGTTTTCCCTGGAGCGTTGGCGGCTGAGGAGTGACCTGATGAGGTTTATAAAATCATGCGGGGCATGGATAAGATAAATAGGCAAAGTCTTTTCCCTGGGGTGGGGGAGCCCAGAATTAGAGGGCATAGGTTTAGGGTGAGATGGGAATGACATAAAAGAGATCTGAGGGGCGACGTTTTCACACAGAGGGTGGTACATGTATGGAATGAGCTGCCAGAGGAAGGGATGGAGGCTGGTACAATTGCAACATTTAAGAGGCAATTGGATGGGTATATGAATAGGAAGGATTTGGAGGGATATGGGCCGGGTGCTGACAGGTGAGACTAGATTGGGTTTGGATATTTGGTCGGCATGGACGAGTTGAATCGAAGGGTCTGTTTCCGTGCTGTACATCTCTATGACTCTATGACTCTATAAGGACCAGCATTCCAATTACTTTATTGATTATTTTCTTCACCTGTTTGTGACATTATAAAGATCTGTGCATCTGTGCCCCCAAAGCTCTTCAGACATCCATTGCATTTACCTTTGTACCTTCTTCCCATGCAGAAAAACCTTGATCTATCCTTTTTCAGTCCAAAGTAACCTCTCCTTTGCTTACATTAGACTTCATCTGCCACAGTTTTGCCCATTCACCTGGTCAACTAATATCCCTTAGTAGGATTGTCACTTTCTGCTCTCATCAATTAAGTGCTTTATGACAGTTCAATATGACACAGCTTCAGTTGGCTTCAATTGCATGGATTTATGAACCAAGATTGGCCCATGGGTAGAATATTTAGAGTCATAGAGATGTACAGCATGGAAGCAGACCTTTCAGTGTAACCCATCCTTGCCGACCAGATATCCCAACCCAATCTAGTCCCACCTGCCAGCACCTGGTCCATATCCCTCCAAATCCTTCCTATTCATAAATTTCATATCTCATTAACACTGAATTTAAAGCAGTATTAATGGTGTCACAAACATGTCGTACTGAATTTGTAATGTATCAAAGCAGATAATCCATTGTCAATGGACCAAACCCTAATGGAGTACAATGATGCATTTACAAGTTTAGGATGACTTCCTGGAGCATATCATCCTGGAGTAGGTGAAAGTGTGAGACCAGTTCATGAATTCTGTGGAAAGTTCCAGTTGTGATTATGGATTAATCCAAAGATCTAAATAAAGATCAGAAGAGATTGTGTGCCAACCATTGAAGGCAGCTATAAGTTTCAAAGACAAAAATCTGCATTACCCTACATAAAATAGGTGGTGACTGGCAGTGAAGCTGACGACACTGTTTGGAGATGCAAATAGTTGCCTATGCGGTTTTGCATTTCCACAGATTCAGTGTAGTGTCAATGTAGACAACATGAGATGGTTCATGATCTTTCCAGAATTGAAGCTGTTGTGGAAGATCTGCTAGTCTATGGATACAGAGACATAATGAAGCTGTGTTTGCAACCAACTGATGTAAAAGCATATAGGAGAAAGGGAGGACTGCAGATGCTGGAGATCAGAGCCCAGAGCGTGGTGCTGGAGAAACACAGCAGGTCAGGCAGCATCTGAGAAGCAGGAGAATCAAGGTTTCAGGCATAAGCCCTTTATCAGGAATGAAGCCCTCATTCCTGATGAAGGTCTTATGCCCGAAACATCGTTTCTCCTGCTCCTTGGATGCTACCTGACCTGCGGTGCTTTTCCAGCACCGCATTCTGGGCTTTAATGTAAAAGCAATGCCAAGGTGTGTTGAATTCATCAACTACTTAACAAACCTCTTGTACAATTTGTCATTGAAGTGTGAACCATTACATCAGCTCAGGACCAAAGGCCTGCAGTGCTATGGTGGACAAAAAGGAAGCAGTATTCACTAAAATCAAGGAACTAGTGATGGCAACACCAGTGCTGAAATACCAGTACTTAAACACTAGTGTCAGAGAGTCATAGAGATGTACAGCATGTAAACAGACCCTTCAGTCCAGCTCATCCATGCTGATCAGATCTACTAAATTAATCTAGTCCTATTTGCCAGCATTTGGCCCATATCCCTCTAAATGCTTCCTATTTATATAGACATCAAGGTGCCTTTAAAATGTTATAATTGTACCAGCCTCCACCATTTCCTCTGGCAACTTATTCCATACACACACAACTCTTTGCGTGAACAATTTGCTCCTGAGCTCCCTTTTGTATCTTCCCCCACTCACCTTAAATCAATGATTTCTAACTTTGGACTCTCCTACCCTGGAGAAAAGACCTTGACTATTCAACCTATCCATGCCCCTCACAATTTTATAAACTTCTATAAGGTCACCCCTCACCCTCCAATGCTCCACAGACAATAGACCCAGACTATTCAGCCTCTTACAATATCTAAATTCCTCTGGCAACATCCTTTCAAGTTTAACAACATCCTTCCTATATCAGGGAAACCAGAACTGAATGCAGTTTTCCAAAGGTGGCCTGTACAGCTGCAATATGGCCTCCCAACTCCTACACTCAGTGCATTGACCAATAATACCAAACACCTTCTTTACTACCCTGTCTACCTGCAACTCCACTTTGAAGAAACTATGAACCTGCATTCCAAGTCTCTTTGTTCAGCAACACTTCCCAGGACCTTACCATTCAGTCCATCAGGTCTGCTTTACCATTCAATGCGATTGTGGCTGACCTGATAAGCCTGAACACCATTTTCTTGCCTTTTTCCCATTAGCCTTGATTCCCTTATCGATTAAAACATGTTGACCTCTACCTTGAATAAACTTTAATGAATGAACCTCAGTAGCATTCCCGCCTACTTTTGTGTCATCTGGAAACTTGTTTATAGTACATTCACTTCCCTCATCCATGTCATTAATACATATTAAAAACAACTGTGACCCCAGCACTGATCTGGCACTCCACTGGTTACAAGTTGTTTTCCTGCAAATAATGCCTTTGTCCAAAGCTTCTGTGTGCTATTAGTTATCCAGTTCTCTCCATGGGAACATAATAGTACCAACACCATGGGCTCTTACCTTACTAAGTAGCCTAACATGTTGTACCTTATCAATCATCATCTGGAAATCCAAATATATTATTGTTATTAAGGCTGTAATGAGATCAGCTACTCAGCGGACCTGGTGGGATTCAAACTGATTGTCAATGAGTGAGCTATTGTTAAGCAAGTGTAGCTTGACAGCACTGTTGATAACACCCTCCATTACTTTACTAATGATCAAGATTACCCTGATGGGATGACAATTGTCTGGGTTGGATTTGTCCAACATTTTGTATCTGCACATAACTAGGGCAATTTTCCACATTGCCAGATGAATGCCATTACTGTAGCTGTACTGGACCAGACACAACTTGTATAGGTTGCCTAAGGACTGGAGCAGAAGTCTTCAGTGCTGTCACCAGAACATTGTCAGCACCTGAGAGCCTATCCAGTGCTTCCTGGAGTGAATGTGGAGTGAATGAAATTAGCTAAAGACTGGAAGCTTTGATCTTGGTACTTCCAGAGAAGGCCAGGATGGATTATGCATTCAGACTTCAGCTGAGGATTGTTTAAAATGCTTCAGCCTTGCCTTTTGCATTGGTGTGCTCGGCACGCTATTACTTCATTCACATAATCTTTCACAGAGCCACAGCCTATTATATAAAAATGCTTATCCTTGTCCTAAAAAAAAGATGAATGCATTTGTTGTTCATCTAGAAAATGTAAAGCGATGTTTTGCTGATTTGGTTCAGATTATGTCATTATACATTACAGCAATGACTACATTTTAAAAGTATTGTCAGAGGCTGTAATGCATTTTGTGAAAATGCTATAAAAATGCAGGTCTTTCTTTCTGTATTTCACTCAGTCTCCACGATCACACCATGACACTGGAGAAGAGATAGCCCAGAGAACTGAAAATATATTGAATGCTCTGAAGATTTTTGGAAAGCCAGATGTTAAGAGTGACAGCCATGACATGCACATGTTGTCACATTCGAGCTAAATCAGCTCCTGTCTCCATGGCAGCAAATATATCAATTAGCCAGGAGAACATGCTGAGAATTCTAGGTTGGAGGAGGAATTCAACATCAGCTATTTCCTCGTTATAAATACACCGAAGGGTCATTTTTAAAACAATATTATATAAGGCGTTTGGTTAGCATTCTTACTACAAAACTGCATGGTTTAATAAACATTGCATGAAGATTAATGCTTTTAGTCTCTCTGAAAATAATGGTCAACAGTTTTAATAATGTCAACAAAAAACGTAATTGAATTACCCAAAACTGAATTGCAATGAAATGCTATAAATATGGGGAATAGCAAATGATTTAGCATTTTGTTTTTGAAATAATACAGCTTATTTTATTGTTGTGCCTTAGAAACTGACTGGGATAAAAGTAACTAAAGGCACAGGAATACAGTATTCCATAGAATTATGGTAGTGCATTTTGGTAGCTGGGAAAAAAAAATTAGAAACAGTAGCTGAAAGGAGACATTTTGGTCAAATGAACCCTCTTGTTGACAAGTTCAAGGCTGGTCTTCTACTCCAACCACATCTCCAGGCACTATATCCAGATCCTTTCAGGTTCTTTTGGGAGAGTGATAGTGTCCCTACCTCTGAGATCTGGGGTCACATCTCACCTGCTCTAGAGCTGTGCAATAACCTCACTCTGAACAGGTTGATAAGACATTATTAATCCAGATTCCTTAATTTGTTTAGCATATTGCCAAAACGTCTATTAACCTCAAGGGGTCAATTATCTCAAGAGCGTTGGAATATAAAAGCACTGTTGTGCTACTGAGACTTTGTAAAGTTCTGGTTAGGCCCCATTTGGAGTACTGTGTCCAGTTTTGGTCCCCACACCTCAGGAAGGACATACTGGCACTGGAGCGTGTCCAGTGGAGATTCACACGGATGATCCCTGGAATGTAGGTCTAACATATGAGGAACGGCTGAGGATCCTGGGATTGTATTCATTGGAGTTTAGAAGATTAAGGGGAGATCTAATAGAAACTTACAAGATAATACATGGCTTGGAGAGGGTGGACGCTAGGAAATTGTTTCCGTTAGGCGAGGAGACTAGGACCCATGGACACAGCCTTAGAATTAGAGGGGGTAAATTCAGAACACAAATGCGGAGACATTTCTTCAGCCAGAGAGTGGTGGGCCTGTGGAATTCATTGCCACACAGTGCAGTGGAGGCTGGGACGCTAAATGTCTTCAAGGCAGAAATTGATAAATTCTTGATGTCACAAGGAATTAAGGGCTATGGGGAGAATGCGGGTAAGTGGAGTTGAAATGCCCATCAGCCATGATTGAATGGCGGAGTGGACTCGATGGGCCGAATGGCCTTACTTCCGCTCCTATGTCTTATGGTCTTATGGTCTTATGGCCTCATCCACTGAATATTCACAGCCCTCTGAGGTACAGATTTCCAGAAATTCAGAATCGTTTGAATGAAGAAATTTCTTCTTATTTCTGTCCTAAATGACCAACTTCTGAATTATTCTGTTCTAAATACCAAGAGAAACATTTTCTCAATGCCTGCCATCTCTTTATGAATGTAATAATTACATACTGTACACAATTGGATGATTTCAATGTGCATCATTTTATTGAAAAATGATTAGTAAAAAAATGGTGTAATGATTAGTTTATTAATATGTAAATCAAACTTATTTTGTGTTAAATATGCAATGTGTTACCACAAAATTAGTATAATATGTACTGAGCAAATTTAAGCATAATAGCAATTTTGAATCAATTATCAATGTTTTTTCTTTCTTGAATTGAGATGTTTCAAATGGAAATGCTTAATGTTGCAAGAACAGTTAATGCAATTTTGTGTAATGTATATATAAGCATGCACAGACTATAAAGATAGATAGACATATTACCAGCACACACAAAAAAACAAATCATTTAAATTGCATTGCGTGTGCAGGGGGAAAATCGCCATAAATTAGGTCACATCTGCCCAGAAAGAAAATAATAATTAAATACATAATTATACCCCAGTCTCTGCTGAAATAGTCCTCATGATTGCCGCTGCTGCCGCTTTGCATCATCGAAGATGAACCATTGGTTTGTCACTGCTCCTGATGCCAGTCAGTCCCTCGCAGCAACTTAGTGGCGAGGAACAAAGCTGCAAGCTCAATATTTACAAATTGTTCTCTCGGAACCGGGGTCAATGCAATGGCATTCATTCATTTATCATACCCATCTCTCCCCATGTCAATGAGTTTGACTTGGACACTTCATTAATAGTGCAGAGATGTTAAATATGGATCGTTAATCCAATCCATGGGTGATTGACAAGAGCAGTGGTGAGCTGCATCATTCAGAAGCTCAGTGACTCACCCTAATAACTGGGGCGAGGCTGAATGTTTCATGAAAGTGACGAGGGCAGGCAGGTTTAAACTCTAACGTGGCAAGCGGATTGCGTCGTGTCTTTTTTGTGCCTTGAATCCAGTGCGACAATTAGACAACTTTAAATTATATTTCTTGGTTGTGCTGAAAGCTGTGATTAAATGTGGGCTGGTTATGATTAATCTCCAAGCAGCTAGTCTTTTTGTGGTGCTTTGACTCATTTCAAGTTTAGCGGCAGCTGTCTGCTCTGCCTGAAACGTTCCACATCTTCAGACAGGAGCACAGCTCAGTGCTTTGAAAAATTGTACTTTGGCAATTATAAAGCATTAATTGAATGACTTTGCTTGCCACTTAACTCGGATCGTTTTGCGGTTATGTGTGAAAGACGGAAAACATGCCTGAATGTACCCGGGTTTCCACTCACTGTCGAGTTGATCAGAAATGTTAGCGCTATTTCTGCGATGTGTTTGTTGAGGTTGGTGCTCTCCTTCCGCTCATTCTTGATAAATTGGTCTTGATAAATTCTCACTCATCAAAGTGCAAGCTGCCAATGCTCGGGGGAATTAAATAGACTTCCACCGGGAAGCTTGGTGGAGACTTGGCAGCTTGGGCCTGGGTTCAAATGCTGCACACCCTTAAATTGTAGAAAGCTTAGAATGTTTGGCCAATGAGGAGTGTGCTGGCTCACTGTGAGAACAATCGGTGTTCCTGCTTCCTTATTGCCCTGCAAATTTGCAAATCTTTTCTCTTCAAATAATGATCCATTTCTGATAGCCACTGGGATTGACCTCCAGCACCCTTTCAGGCAATAAATTCCACATCCCAACCAATCACTGAGGGAAAAGGGTTTTCCTCATATGGCAAACCCTTTATCCCTGTAATCATTCTTATAAATCTTCTCCAGACCCCCTCCAACACTAGCATGTACTCTCTTAGATATGGGCCCCCGGAACTGCTTACAATATTCCAAATGTGGTCTAACCAGAGCCTTATACATCCTCAGCAGGACATCTTTGCTCTTGTCACAGTCATAGAGATGTACAGCAAGGAAACAGACCCTTCAGTCCAACTCGTCCATGCCGACGAGACATCCTAAACTAACCTAGTCCTATTTGCCAGCACTTCTGAATCCTTCCTATTCACATACCCATCCAGATACCTATTAAATGTTATAATTGTACCACCCTCCACCACTTCCTCTGGCTGCTCATTCCATACATGTACCGCCCTTTGCATGAAAACATTGCCCCTTAGGTCCCTTTTAAATTTTTCCCCTCTCACCCTAAACATGTGCCTGCTAGTTCTGGATTTCCCCCACCCAAAGGAAAAGACTTTGTCTATTTACCCTATCCAAGACCTTCATGATCTGATAAACTTCTATAAGGTCATCTCTCAGTCTCTGATGCTCCAGGAAAATAGTCCCAGCCTGTTCAGCCTCTCCTTATAGCTCAAATCCTCCAATGCTGTCAACATCTTTGGAAATCTTTTCTGAGTCTTTTCAAGTTCCACAACATCCTTCCGATAGAAAGGAGACTAGATTTGCACACAATATTCCAACAGTGGCCTAACAAATGTCCTGTACAGCCACAACATGACCTCTCAACTCCTGTACTCAACGAAATATGAACCTGCATTCTAAGGTCTCTTTGTTCAACAACAGTTCCCAGGACCTTAACTAATAGAATAATGGTTGCTGGCCCCAAAGTGCTCCTCCACCGACACCTGTCAGTCACCTGCCCTGCCTTATTTCCAAAAAGTAGGTCAATGTTTACACCTTCTCTAGTAGGTATGTCCACATACTGAATCAGAAAATGTTTTTGGACACACCTAACAAATTTGTCTCCATCTAAACCCTTAACACTATGGCAGTCACAGTCTATGTTTGGAAAGTTAAAATCCCCGACCATAACCACCTTATTATTCTTGCAGATAATCGAGATCTCCTTACAATTTTGTTTCTCAATTTCCTGCTAAGTATTGGTGATCTATAACACAATCCCAATAAGGTGAGCATCCCTTTCTTATTTTTCAGTTCCACCCAAGTAACTTCCCTTGATGCATTCCCAGGAATATATAGCCATAATGTTATCCCTTATCAAAAAAGTCACTCACCCACCCCTCTTGCTCGCCCCCCCCCCCCCCCCATTTCTATCCTTTATAGTATTTGTATCCTGAAACCTTAAGCTGCCTGTCATGTCCATCCCTGAGCCATGTTTCTGTAATTGCTATGATATCCCAGTCCCATGTTCCTAACCATGCCCTGAGTTCATCTGTTTTCCCTGTTAGGCCGCTTGCATTGAAATAAATGCAGTTTAATCTATCAGTCTTACCTTGTTCCCTGCTTTGTTCCTGCCTGCCCTGACTGTTTGACCTGCTCTTTTTCCAACTGTACCAGTCTCAGATTGATCTCTTTCCTTACCATCTCCCTGGGTTCCACCTCCCCACCTTACTAGTTTCAATCTCCTGAGCAGCTCTCGCAAATCTTCCTGCCAATATATTAGTCCCCTTTCAATTCAGACGCCATCCGTTCTTCTTATACAAGTCACTTCTACCCTAGAAGAGATTCCAATGATCCAAAGATGTGAATCCTTCTCCTCTGCACCAGCTCCTCAGCCATGCTCTATGGCTCCTATCTCTATCCTCCTATCCCTACCCTCACTCACTTGGAGCACCAAGAATAATCCAGTTGTAACTACCCTCGAGGACCTCCTTTTTAAATTCCTGCCTAACTTTCTACATTCCCCCTTCAGAATTTCATCCTTTTCCCTTCCTATGTTGTTAGTTCCAATGTGCACAACAACCTCCTGCTGGTCTCTCTCCCATTTGAGAACATGCTACACCCTTTCAGAGACATCCTTGATTCTGGCACCAGGAAGGCAACACACCATTCTGAAGTCTCGTTGCCGGTCACAGAAATGTCTGTCTGTGCCCCTGACAATCGATCGCTTGAAAGCTAATGTGCCCCTCATTGCATTAGAGCCAGTCTCTGCAGAACTTGGCTGTTCGTGCTATGTTTCCCTGAGTCCATTACTGCCTTCATTCTTATATTCTAGCCATCTTGAAATGAATTCCTTCATTTGTCTTCCTAACCACCAACTGAACTTACATGTTATCTTAAGAGAATCCTGAAATGGGATTCCTAAGTTCCTTTGTGCTTCACATTTCTGAAGCCTTTTCCCATTTAGAAAATACTTTATCACTTTATTCTTCCTACCAAAGTGCATAGCTTCACACTTTACCATATTGTCTTCCATTAGCTAATTCTTTCCCCACTCTCCTAGTTGTCTGAAACCATCCACCTCCTCAACATTACCTGCCCCTCCATCTATCTTTATGTCATGTGCAAACTTAACAACAGTGCCCTCAGTTCCTTTTTCCAGATTGTTAATATGTAACATGCATAGTTAATCCCAATACTGACCCCTGCAGCACTCTACTAGTCATTGGCTGTCATCTTGAAAAAAAAACCTTTATCCCCACTCTCTGACATAGTCGAGTCAGCGAATCCCATAGCCATTCCAGTACCTTGCCCCTAACACATGGGTTTATCTTATGTAGCAGCCTCCTCTGCAGAATCTTATCAAAGGCCTTCTGGAAATCTAAATGTCCAAATCTGGCTATCCTTTGTCTAACTTGCTCTTTACCTCCTCAAAGAATTCTATCAGATTTGTCAGGCATGACCTCCTATTCATGAAGCCATGCTGATTCTTAACAACAACTAAGATCAGGCTAAGCAGCCTATAGTTCCTGTCCTCTGCCTCTCCGTCTTTTTAAACAGAGCTGCCACATTATTTACGTGATCATTTCTGGTCCGATAATCCTCAATTACCCACAACCCACGATTGCTTCCTTCATTTTATATTGCCTATCCTTATTCTTCAAAGTCAATCACTTAAAATGTATTCAGGCAGTTTCAGTCAAATTCCAAATGGCCTTAAGGCACTGGATAGTTTGTGCAGAAAATGGATAGATGTATCATGCTGGCATTGTGAGGGTACTTCTCTGAATTTGTTGCTAAGGGTAAGTACATCCTTGTTTTACATGTTTCGCCTCTGGTAGCACTATTTTTAGCTGCCTAAGCTTTGAACCGTCCTCTCTAAACATCCCAAATTCACTTTCTCCCTTAAGACATTTGTTAAAACCTATATCTCTGACTAAGTTCCTGTTGCTAGTCTAAATGTCTCAATGTGAAATAGCATTTTAGAATGCTCCTGTGAAGTGCCTGAGGGCATTTTACAATAAAAATATGAGTTGTTCTTCTTGGAGCAGAAGAAATGAGGGTACTTCAAGGACAAAATTTTCCTTGTGGTTGGGTTGGAAAATTGAATTGGGAAATTTCCTGACTGTACAGATCTTCCACGGTGGCTCAGTGGTTAGCACAGCTGCCTCACCTAACCAAGGACCTGGGTTTGATTCCAGCCTTGGGCATCTGTCTGTGTGGAGTTTGCACATTCTCCCCATGTCTGCGTGGGTTTCCTTCGGGTGCTCCGGTTTCCTTCCACGGTCCAAAGAAGTTCAAATTCAGTGGATTGTCCATGCTGAATTGCCCCTACTGTCCAGGGATATGCAGGCTAGGTGGACTATTCATGAGAAATACAGAATTACATGTATAGGGAAAGGGGGGGCGGATTGGTTGGGATGGTCTTCAATGGGTCGGTGTGGACTCAATGGGCCGAATAGTCTGCTCCCACACTGTAAGGATCCTATGATTCTAAAGGATCCAAGAACACTAATGTTTCACTCTGAGTCTGGCCTGTCAAGCTCAGAAGCAGATCGTAGGTAGTTCTGCATGCAGGCAAGTGCTGAGCTGGGCTCATCTGGGATGGCACAATGGCTCACAGGTTATGTTGTGAAGCTGTAGGTGTGTACTGCACTGTTAAACAAGAGAGGAAGCTAGCAAGGACTGACTGAAAGCACAATGTGTTGAACAATTTAAAAATGTAAAACTTGGTTGAAAAAACAGCTGGAGTTACAATGCCATGGAACAAAAACAACTTCAAATTCAGCCAATCAGGTTAAATTATGCCCCAGATACCAAACACCAGTCGAATTTGAATTTTACTGTTTGGGATGACATCAAACTGATGACATGATCCAATGTTTTGGGGTATAAAACCAGACATTGTGAACAGTTAGGAGGAGAACAGCAAAGAGCACCAACAAACACAGACTGCTAGCCAACGAGCTCTCTGAAAGGTACCTGTCCAGAAGAGAAGTTGTGCAACAGAAGATCGAAGAAGAGACGACCCAGGAAAATACAGAGGAAAATCTACAAAGGAGAATTGACAAAGCTGGCTGGTTTTGAAACACAATTTTTTTTTAAATCTTAATTTTTTTTTATTGGACCAGTATTGTAGAGTGGGAGGTAAAAGATAAGTTTAATAGAAAGGAGTTGCCAATATTTGTTGTTATTTTAATGTTCTCATCTGGACTTAAAGAATAAAATTGTTAATTTTTACATTAGGTGGTGAGATCTTTGCCTCTCGAAGTTTAACAGATTATGGCATGAGGTGAGCTTCTCTGTGTGTCCAGGTTTAAATTAGCAGAGAGGTTTAACCTGTGTCCTAACAGCACTGCTGCTTCACAGTGCCAGACATCCAGGTTCAATTCTCGCCTTGAGTGACTGTGTTGAGTTTGCACATTCTCCCTCTGTCTACACGGGTTTCCTTTGAGTGGTCCGGTTTCCTCCCACATTCCCAACATGTGCAGGCTAGGTGGATTAGCCATGGGAAATGCAGGATTACAGGGATAGGGAAGGGGATGGGTCTGGGTGGGATGCTCTTCAGTGGGTCAGTGGGGACTCGATAGACCAAATGACATGTTTCCACACTGTAGGAATTCTGTGAATTAGCATATCTGCTTCAGTTCTCTGACACTTAGTCCCAGTTGCTTTGGAAACTGTTGGGTCCTCTATTCCTCCCTGTTCAGAATTGCTGCATGGTTTACCATACCAAATAAAGCCCTTACACAAACCCATGCCACACATATTCTCATAGCACCTCATCATGCCCATCATTCACCTCCATTTCCCCTCATAAACTGTAACATTCCATGTGCCACCTAACTACCTCCATAGTAATTGACTGGTATCAACCAATAGCAGATCATAGGAGCCATGTGATGACAAAAATTGAACTTTGAACAATCTAATGCCAGTTCTCATATATTCAAGTTAGTGGAAGGACTCTCAGTCAGGAAATCTATTGAAGTTTTTTTAAATATAGATTGAACACTTGACAATATTTGATAAAACTCTATTCAGTACCCACATCGAAGTTAAGGAATCTCTTAATAGCCTTATTAGTTGTTATTCAAACTGTGAACACTGAAACTCCTGCTGAGATAAATGCTTTTGTAGCTTTTGAAATGTAACTAAGCATTGATGATGACCTCAGCTGTAACAAGAACTCTTGAGAAATATCAACAAAAGTATCTATTGGAACTTTTGGAAGAGGTAATCATGGTCTTTTCTAGGCTACACTGGATGACCTGTTAATCAAAACACTCCAGCAGATGATTTATTTTAAAAACTCCAATTGATATAGTAATCTTTCGTTTTAATCTAAAGAGCTAAAACTGTAAGAAATCTCATGTATTGACTGAGATAGTGTGCAAGGATGGGAGGGAGCATGATTCTTAGATTATGTCCAGGAGATCTTTTTTAGCCAGCATATAGAAAGCCAACAAAAGAGAGGGCAGTTTCCTTCTCTAAAGGGCATTAGTGAACCAGATGGAGTTTTCCTGACAATTGTTTCGTGGTCATCATTAGACTCTTTAATTCCAGATTTTTACTGAATTCAAATTGCAACATCATGGTAGGATACAAACCCAGATCCCTGGAACAGTAGCTGGCTCCCTGGACTAACAATCCAGTGATTATTTTCCATGAGGCCATCGCCTCCCCTGAAGAAACTTGGTGATATAGTTGATGGTGTTGAAGGTTATCCAAGGGTACAATGGGATCTTGATCAACTGGGCCAGTAGGCTGAGGAGTGGCAGATTGATTTTAATTTAGATAAATGTGAGTTGTTGAGCTTTGGTAAGACACACTGGGGCAGGAATTACACAGTTAATAGTAGGGTCCCCAGAGTATTGCTGAACAGAGAGACCTAGGGGTGAAGGTACATAATTCCTTGGAAGTGGCATCATAGGTAGACAGGGTGATGAAGAACATGTTTGGCATGCTTACATTCATTGGTCAGTGCATTGCGTAGTACAGGAGTTGGGAAGTCGCGTTACAGCTATATAAGACATTGGTAAGGCCACATTTTGGTGACTGCATACAATTCTGATCGCCTTGCTATAGGAAGGATGTTATTAAACTGAAAATGGTGTAAAAATATTTACAAATATTTTACCAAGACTAGAGGGTTTGAGTTACGTGGAGAGGTTGGATAGGCTGGGACATTTTTGTTATCTGGAACATAGGAGGCTGAGGGGTGACCTTATAGAGGTTTATAAAATCATATGGGGCTCAGATAAGGTGTCGAGCCAAGATCTTTTCCCCAGGGTAGGGGATTCCACTAAACTTAATCGTAGGAGACAGGAGACAGAGGGTAGCTCTGGAAGAATGCTTTTTGGAATGGAGAGTTGTGACTAATGGTGTTCCACAGATAACAGTGCTGGGACCTTTGCTGTCCATGATCTACATAAATGATTTGGAGGAAAATGTAGCTAGTCTAATTAGTAAGTTTGCAGATAATATAAAGATTGATGGAGTTGCGGATCGTGAGGAGGATTGTCAGAGGATACCATGGTGTGGATCAACGGATACAGCAGGTTATAGAGCAGTTGGAGGCATGGGCAGAAAAATGGCAGATGGAGTTTAATCTGGACAAATGTGAGGCAATGCATTTTGTAAGGTCAGGAACAGGTGGAAATTATACAGTGGACGGCAGAACCCTTTGGTCTTGATATGCAGAGGGATCTTGGTATACAGTTGACAGATCACTGAAGATGGCAGTGCAGGTAGATAAGGGAGGAAAAAAGGCCTATGGCATGCTTGCCTTCATTGAGAAGGGCACTGAGTATAAGATTAGACAAGTTATGCTGCAGTTTTATAGAAATTCTGTTAGATCACACTTGGAATATTGCATACGGTTCTAGTCACACATTACCAGATGGAAGTGGACGCTTTAGAGAGTGTATGATAAAGGTTTACCAGGGATTTTAGCTATGAAGAAAGCTGGATAGACTGGGTTTGTTTTCACTGGAACGCAAGTTGCTGAGGGGGTGACCTGATAGATGTTTATAAGCTTGTGAATGACATAGATAGAATGGAATGTATGAGGCTTTTTCCCAGGATGGAGGGGCCAATTACTGGGAGGCACAGGTTAAAGGTGCAGAGGTGGGGGTGGGTAAATTTAAAGAGATGTGTGAGGCAAGTGTTTCACACAAAGGGCGGTGAGTGCCTGGAACATGCTGCAGAGGAGGTGGTGGAAACAGACACAATAGCAGCATTCGAGAAACACCTGGACAAATACATGAATAGGAAGGGAATGGAGGGGTACGGATCCTGTAAGTGAAGGCAGTTTTAGAATGGAAGGGCAAAATGTGTCAGCGTTGGCTTAGAGGGCCAAAGGGTCTGTTCCTGTGCTGTATTCTTCTTTGTTCTTTTGTTCTAAAGGGCACAGTTTTATGGTGAGAGGGCAAAGATTGAAAAGGAACCTGAGGGCCACCTTTTTCACACAAGGGTGGTGTGTATATGGAACATGCTGCCAGAGGACGTGGTAGAGGTGAGTGCAATTACATGATTTAAAATACATTTGGACAGGGACATGGATAGGAAAGGTTTAGAAGGATATGGGCCAAACGCAGACTATTGGGGCTAGTACAGTTTAGGGCACCTGGTCAACATGGATGATTTGGGCTGAAGGGTCTGTTTCTGTTCTGTATGACTCTAGGACTACTCTTTATTTTCTTCCCTTGCAGGAGAATTCAGTACAATAATGCAGGATGAGACTGAGAACTAAGGAGCAGAGTAATTGGGTGGGAAGATCAAGTGTTAGACATCCTGTTGGGCATTGGCAACATGACCCTTCAGTTCACCTGGAAAGGAGTCTTATTCCTGAAAGCTTCATATGTCAGTAGCAACCTGCTATGGAAGTCTGAGCCTCTTGAGTCACTGGTGCTCACCGTTATCAAAAAGCTGACCATCTGCATGTAGACACTGTGACTTACATGGAGAGTCAGCTCTTTCAATTTAGCTCACTGTGAGAATTCCTCCTATCCTGTGGGATTCACATACGATGACAAAAATGCAGTTGGAGCTACTGTTGTTGTTGGTGTTGATATCAATGATTGCTGCTCCTCTTATTCCTGATCTGAATGTCATGATGTACATTGTCAATAACGAAGTTGGATCATTCAGTCAGCACTTCTGAATGAAGATGGATGAAAATGCTTCAATGTTGTCTTTTGCACTGCAGTATTGGGTCCCATTGAAGGTGGGGATATCTCCCTAGAGCCTTATCCCCTAAAGGAGTTGTTTAGTTGGCCACCACCATTCATAACTGGTTATGGCAGAACTTTCATTTGATCCATTGGTTGGATGCGGTTTAGCTCTGTTTACTGCATATTGCTTCAGCTGTTTGGAATGCAACTCCTTCTGTGTTGTAGCTTCACCAAGCTGATGCCTCAGTTTAAGGTATGCTCCAAGCATACATTCTTTCACTCCACAGTTGAATCCAGGTTGACTCCAAGGCTTGATTTTATGTGATTAGATAGAATTTGATGGTTACTGATCAGCCATGGATGCCTAGTTTTGTGTTGTTAAATCTCTTCTGAACCTGTCCCCTTCAGAGCAGGGATTGTGCCACACAACAAGCTGGAGACTATCCTCTGTATGAAATTGGGACATGGTCTTCACAAGGTCGATGTGGCGATCACTCCTTCCAATACAGTCATGACACATACTTCTGTAACAGGTAGAGTAGTGAGAGTGAGATTGTCAGTTTTTTTTAACCCTCTTGCTTCAGCACCCACTGCAGCCCCACTTTGGTAAATAGGACCCATGTAGCACCAGCAGCAGTGGGACAACTGAGTGCAGGTTCTACTTGTACAGGTTCCATCTTCTTCGGAATGAATCCCAATACTCAAGAATCTAAATCCTTCCCCCTCATATCACTCCTCCAGCTTCACATGCAATTGCTCTATTGTCCTATTCCTGATGTCATTACTCTGTGGCACTGGGAATAATTCTGAGATTCCTATCTTTGAGGTCCTGAATTTTCAGTTATTTCCTATATCTTTATATTCTGCTTGCAGGACCTACCCCTCTTTTTGTCTATGATGATACAATGAATGTGGATCTGGAAAAGTACAGCAGGTCAGGCAGCATCTGAGGAGCAGGAGAATTGATATTTTCGGGCCTCCTGAAGGGCTCGAGCCCAAAACGTCGATTCTCCTGCTCCTCGGATGCTGCCTGATCTGCTGTGCTTTTCCAGCACCACACTCTCAACCCTGGCCTCCAGCATCTGCAGACCTCGCTTTTTCCTAATGAATGTAGATCACAACCCTGGCTGGTTTTCCTGCAGCCGCTCAGTGATGCCCTTGATCCTGGCACCAGGGATGCATCATACCATCCTGGTGTTATGCCTGCAGATGCAGAAACATCTATCAGTTAGTAAGTTTGCAGATGACACCAAAATTGGAGGTGTAGTGGACAGTGAAGAGGGTTACCTCAGATTACAACAGGATCTGGACCAGATGGGCTGATGGGCTACGAAGTGGCAGATGGAGTTTAATTCAGGTAAATATGAGGTGCTGCATTTTGGGAAAGAAAATCTTATCAGGACTTATACACTTAATGGTAAGATCCAAGGGAGTGTTGCTGACAAAGAGACCTTGGAGTGCAGGTTCATATCTCCTTGAAAGTGGAATCGCAGGTAGATAGGATAGTGAAGAAGGCATTTGGTATGCTTTCCTTTATTGGTCAGAGTATTGAGTACAGGAGTTGGGAGGTCATGTTGCAGCTGTACAGGACATAGGTTAGGCCACTTTTGGAATATTGCGTGCAATTCTGGTCTCCTTCCTATCGGAAAGATGTTGTGAAACTTGAAACATGTAGAGGGTAGTACATATATGGAATGAGCTGCCAGAGGATGTGGTGGAGGCTGGTACAATTGCAACATTTAAAAGGAATTTGGATGGGTATATGAATAGGAAGGGTTTGGAGGGATATGGGGCGGGTGCTGGCAGGTGGGACTAGATTGGGTTGGGATATCTTGTTGGCATGGACAGGTTGGACCCAAGGGTCTGTTTCCATGCTGTACATCTCTATGACTCTATGTTGCCCATGCATACAGTTTCTTATCATTATTGTTCTTACACTCTGTTCTAAATGCAACCCGTTCTGGTGAGCTACTCCTGATGCTGTGGATTTGCCTCTGACTGCATTTCCCCAGCAATATCCAAAATGCAAACTCTCTCAGAGATGGAGATTGCTGCAGGGCCCCTCCATTACACACATGGTGTTTTGACTATGTCTGACAGTCACCCATTCTCTTTCTGCCTGTGCATTCTTGTCTTGGTGGGTCTACCTTGCTGTACATGTTTTCCATGAAGGTCTCAGCCTTTTGGATATCCCACAGTGACTCCAGTCATCATTCCAGATCTGAAATGCAGATTTTCAATAACTGTGGCTGAAGACACTTCCTATACACATAGGCGCATGAAACTGTTCCTGGCATCCCACATCACAAGGGAGCAGCATTGCACTGGGCCAAGCTGCCTTACCATGGCTTACTCTTACATTCCTCACTTTCTGGTTATTTTCTCTAGTTGAAAGAGCATTGAATATTTACCAGAGACCTTACCTCATTTCTTATACTTTTTCTAAATACTGTTAATATGAACTAAAGCTCAACTTTTACTTTGAAATTAAAAATCCTCACTTGGTCTGAGTTGGCACTTTTTAGATTTGCTCTTCTCACCCTTACTGTGCTCATGGTGCAGGTCTAAACTGCCAGAAGGTAAAGGACCAGTACTGTAGTACAAAGCTTCTCTTATTTTTGATGTTGTTAACTTCTCTTTTTTTCATGTTGCAGCTGCTTGAAAAGTCGCAAACTTGTTCCTGAAGGTGGTGTTTGCGCCATACAGGAGTGAGTTATGATGGCATGCGTCCCTTTTATTTATTTTCACACTGTTTCCAAAGCAAGATAGCAATATTTATCAATGTCTGAACATGGTAAGACTTTTTTTAAATATATGAAACACTTTTTGCTTATCCTGTATTTTGTTTGAGAATCACTTTAGTATTGTGGAGCTGTCTTTAGAAGACCTTTTAAACTGCTGCTTTAAAAATCAAAACAGCTGAAGTCTTTCTTAATTCGAGATGGAGAGAGAGAAGCACAGAGGATATTCACACATATGTCTTGCTTCAGTACATTGTAGCCTTCAATCTTGATTGTCTCAAATTGTACCCAATTCTGAACTCAAACAGGCGATTGGTCATTGTGTTTTTCACAACTATCATTGTTGAAAAATAAAATCTTGAATTACTTAACTGGTTCAGTTCTGTTTCATTTTAACAGTTGTTTTTGTTTCCAATTCCAAATTGGTCAGCTGTGACATGTTGAGTATGAAATTTTGAACAAATTTTTAAAATTAACATTGAATTGGGAATCAATCAAAAATTTTGACAAAATTAGAAACAGAAAATTCACAATCGTGTTTTTCTTATAAAGTGGTAGATGATTCAAACAACTTGTATAATCCAGACAGCACAGCATAAAAATCATTGACTCAAATCTTTCTGGGAGAATCTTCAGCTGTAACATGTGGTGCCCATAGTCATAGATGTGACTTTTGCTAGATGTCTGGTAAGGCTACTGGCAGGGAAGCTGGAACACTAAATGGTACATCAACCTGTTAATTAAAAAGCCCCTGGCTATTCTAGAATCAGACCAGTGATTTTCTCATTAAAATGCTTTGCTGTACGCACTTTGACTGATCTATTAAAAAGGTATACAAATCTGCCAGAGTCCAATCTTCATCTCCAGAAGAATCATAAATAAATAGTTTGTGCTTTTTTTGTGGGAGTTGGTGCAGCACAATAATACACGTTCTCAGCAGAGTATATTATGTAAAGGTAACAGTGTAGAAAGCCCAGTTAAAATGTATTACGCCAGAATTTCCAAGGCAATAGAGTTGTGCAAAAGGAATAATCATATATATCAGTTTGTCTGAAACTCTGCTGTCAGTTTTCAGTAATACGTTCCAAGTACAGAATTATGAGGGTTTTCAACAAGTTTACATTGGAACACATATGAAATGTTAAATCAATGCATGTTGGTGCTATATGATGGGATGAATTAGGTAATTTATAATTTAACAGTAGTTTGTGTTCTTTTTAAATTTTGTTCGATGCAATGGAATGAATCTTCTTCTGGGCTCAAAAGCTGATCTGTGCACTAGTAGCTGCATGTCTGACTTCACACATCATTTTTGTGCGCAATTTTTGAAAAGATTTGTAGCTCAGGTTGAAAGTTTGCTCGCTGAGCTGGAAGGTTAGCTTTCAGACATTTCATCACCAAGCGAGGTAACATCATCAGTGAGCCTCTGGTGAAGTGCTGGTGTAATGTCCTGCTTTTCATTTATGTGTCTTGGTTTCTTGAGATGGGTGATATTATTTCCGGTTCTTTTTCTCAGAGGATGGTAGATGGGATCCAAATCAATGCATTTATTGATGGAGTTCCGGTTAGAATGCCAGGTGTCTAGGAATTCCTGTGTGTCTCTCTGTTTAGCTTGTCCTACAATGAATGTGTTGTCCCAGTCAAAATGGTGTCCTTCCTTGATTGTATGTAAGGATATTAATGATAGTGGGTCATGATCACATGATCACTTTTGGTGGCTAGTTGGTGATAATTTATCTTGGTGGCTAGTTTTCTGCCTGTTTGTCCGATGTAATGTTTATTCCAACCTTCCAGCTCAGTTAAAAACTTACAACCTGAAACATTTTTCAGGTCTTTTCAGATCAGGTTTACTGCACAGTTTACCAGTTGCAAGCCAATGCATGCAGAGTATGGGTACAGGGACAATGCAGAAAGCAGGTGAACCTCAGTTCTCCAACACAGTGCGCTGGCTCCCAACTCTATTCAAAGGCCCCCAAAACTTTGCCTTTCAGTTCTGTCACTCCCCATGCACACACTGCCCATGTCAGTGAATGTCAGATTACCTATGCCACTCCTTATGCCCCCTCACATCCTTCTCACCCACTCAGATATCCCAACCATTTCATGCTCCTACATACCCTCAGTGCTTCCTCAGATCTTCATACATTGCATGTAACCTCCAAAGCCACACACCCAGTGTGCAATATGTCTCGTCCACAGATTCCAATCAATATTAATTCCATGCAAGATCAATATAATTCCTTGGGGGAAAATATGTTTCTTGCCATTTAATATACTGCTCCATATCATTGATAGAGATCAAAAGAATTGCATTCCAGCATGTGGAAATATTCTAACAATTATTATCAACAACCAGAAATCACAAAGAGATAGTATGTTATTATACCTTCTTGAAACAGCCATTCACTTTCAGATGAATGGAATATCTACTGCCCTGAAACCGAATACTGTAATGCTTGAAACTCACTAAAGCCATGAAGTTAAAAATTCACACAACACCAGGTTATAGTCCAACAGGTTTAATTGGAAGCACTAGCTTTCGGAGCGTCGCTCCTTCATCAGGTGGTTGTGGTGCTCTGAAAGCTAGTGCTTCCAATTAAACCTGTTGGACTATAACCTGGTGTTGTGTGATTTTTAACTTTATACACCCCAGTCCAACATCTCCAAGTCATAAAGCCATGAGAGTACCCAGATCTGTTCAAACAATAGACTTCCCACTGGGATATAAAGAACATGTGCTGTTCTCAATTTCAAAGCACAATGCCCATCAATGAAGTAAAGGGAATAGATGGCTAGAATTCTTTTTTCAGTGTCTAGAGCAGGTTTCTTTTTATTGGTAGAACCATTTAAATCACGGTAGAAAAGGTATCATCAGCTGAGAGGACATTTGGACACATTCTTCATCACAAAGTGATGTGTTTTACATACAAAAAGCACTGTAACCACATGAACAAACACGCAGTGCTGCTTAGTGGGCGGCACGGTGGCACGGTGGTTAGCACTGTTGCCTCACAGTGCCAGAGACCCGGGTTCAATTCCCGCCTCAGGCGACTGACTGTGTGGAGTTTGCACATTCTCCCCGTGTCTGCGTGGGTTTCCTCCGGGTGCTCCGGTTTCCTCCCACAGTCCAAAGATGTGCAGGTCAGGTGAATTGGCCATACTAAATTGCCCGTAGTGTTAGGTAAGGGGTAAATGTAGGGGTATGGGTGGGTTGCCGCTTCGGCGGGGCGGTGTGGACTTGTTGGGCCGAAGGGCTTGTTTCCACACTGAAAGTAATCTAATCTAATCTTAATGTATGGATCAACTTCCCTTTAAAGGACAGATTCCAAGGATTAATCATTGTATTACAAATACAAGTGCATTCCAATGCAAGACCTAGTAGTAACAATTCATAAGTTCCAGAAAGCTTTCAGAATGTTCCACAGATCTCAGCATTTTATTTTCAAATTCTCAAACTGGTAATTGGCTTCTAAATCCTGTAGCACCAGAGAAACATGGTGTCCTTCAGAAATCCAATTACCCACCCCCTCATAATAAGGAACCAAGCTCAGCACTGATGGGTTTGTATGCTCAAGGTTCCTTATACAAAAAGACTAAAGGCAAATATTTTGGAGTTAGGAATACAAAGGAAAATGAGTTCTCTCCAAAACAAAATGTGGCCATTCGTTCGCCAAAATCACCTCCAAATCATGACAAAATGTTCCGCCAATCTTTGCATTGGAACTATCGCTGTTTGTTTAACTTTAACTATAAATTCTCAAATTTCGCAAGTTTTTTTATTGCAGGTACATTGCTTGAATAGAAAATTGGTGCAAACTGCAGATAAGCAGCAAAATTGTTAACTCTTCCTGGTTTATATTACCAATCTTACACCAAACTGCCACTGGGCTCATAACATTTCAGTTACTGAAGGACTATGCTTTTTAAATATAAATCACAAGATATGGACTCCTCACTAAATATAGAAAATCATTTTATTGTTGATATTTGAAAGTAGGCATTTTTGAAAGATGTCCAAAAGTAAAATTGCACTGAGAAGAAAAACTCAACTCAACTGCAAGATAGAATGTGCAATTTCTCTGTTTTTCAGCAATTTATTCTATGCAATTTAGCCAATGGTTTCTCTATTGACTTATTTAAAACAAATTATTCAAGTGAATTTGTCACAATGCCAACTCGTATATGTATTTTTAAAGATGACATTTAGCAACTGATGTAGCTTTAATCTAAGGTATAAATGAAATTTGTTATATTTCAGTTCTTAATTAGAAATTGATTTTTAGATGAGTTTCACTCAGGCACCATCATTGACAATAATTTTATAATTATTATACAATATCTTATACAATGCAATCCTGAACCTAAAAGAGGCAATAAAAATGTATTTTCTAAAGCAATTATATAATTTCTTTTAAAATTAGTGTTTTATGAAGTATAGAAGTAAGTGAACTAAATGAAATTAAATGTAAGTTTGATGGGTTATTTTAAATAACTCCAAAAAATATTTTTAAAGGATGTGGGAGAATTGATGTTGGAAGTGCTTCATCAGAGCTGCAAATTGTGGAATTAAATTATACAAACTAAACGTATTATCATCTTTTGTTTTAGGTTATATTTTCATTCACAGGTTGTGGCACTGTTAGTAGAGTTAGTGCTGATCCTTTGCAGTTGAGAGTGTGGTGCTGGAAAAGCACAGCAGGTCAGGTAGCATCTGAGGAGCAGAAGAATCGACATTTCAGGCATAAGCCTTTCATCAGAAATGAGGCTTGTGGGTTGGGGCTGAGAAATAAATGGGAGGGGGTGGGATTGGGGGGAGGTAGCTGGGAAAGCGATAGGTGGATGAAGGTGAGGAAGAAGGTGATAGGTCAGAAGGGGGAGTGATGGACAGGTCCAGAGGATGGTGCCTTGGGACTGGATAATGTGGGGGGAGGGGAGATGAGGAAGCTGTTGAAATCCACATTTATCCTGTGTGGTTACAGGGTCCCAAGGCAAAATATGAGGCATTACTCCTCCAGGAGTCAGGTTGTAACAGTTTGGCGGTGGAGGAGGCCCAGGACCTGCATGTCCTAGACAGAGTGGGAAGGAGTTGAAGTGTTCAGCCACAGGGCGGTGAGGATGGTGGGTACGATCTTTAACAGCCCTTTCTGATCACTATAGTCCGTGTGATGAAGGCTCTACAATTCTTTTCAGCAGGGAGTTCCATGATTTAGATTCAGCAATGATGAAAGAACTATGTTCAATTCAGTGTGACTTGGTGGGGAGCATGGAAAGAAAGATGTTCCTGTATGTCTGCGGTCTTCATCCTACTCGATGGCAAATGTTACATGTTTGGGAGTTGCTGCTAAAGAAACCATGAGAGGTTCCTCACCAGGCAGCCATGTTACAATAGTGATGGAAGGAGTGTTTTTGGAGCTGCAGTTATTCAGGCAGATGCAGAATGAAACTCAGGACTCATGCCTTGCAGATGGTAGAAAGGCTTTGTAGGCTGAAGAGGTGAGTCAATCACCACAGAATTAAGCAGCCACTGACATGCTACTGTTGCCATAATATTTATGTGAATAGTGTGGGGGTACAGACAGTGTAATACAGATTTTGAAAAGCAACATGTAAGATACAAAACAAAGGAGCAATATTTTAATCAAGGAAATGGAAAAAGCTGTACAGACTATGCAAAAGAAAGAAATGATGTTTGGTGAAAATCAAAAAAAGAAACAACAAATAGTAAAAGGACCTCTCATTCATAAGAGAGTTGTGACTCAGGAAACTATGCTGGAAATGTTACTCTTCTTGACATATATTAATCAACTATCCAATAAATTGAAAGCATGATGGTCTACATATACACCAAAGAAAGCTCAAGATCATATCAGTTCATTGGAAGATGACCTTCTACATTTGTAAATTTGACAGGACCAATGGGAAAGGGCATTCAATGCCTCACATTGACATGTCTTAGACATTACTTACAAGAAGAATCATATCTGAAGCTTCACCTTCAATAGTGAAAGAATGTTACCTATGCTGTATGTAATAAATAAGATCGTCAATCTATTGTAATTTGTAGTATTTTGGAAGTGCTAGGAAAAATATATTGTTATGAAGGTAATATTATTTCCATTTTTAGGCAAGAGTGTCATAAATGTTGGACTTACAATATGGTTATATTTTAAAATAATCCTATAACGAAGTAAAATTAAGAATTCCAGAAGTATCCCAACTCAAAGACATGTCCATGTCATCGGATTGCCATCCGGTTTGTAACCTCAGTTGGATGCCCATTGAAATCAGTTTTCACACCTTGGTACAGTAACTCACAGGAAAAAGACAGCTGTTTTTTGCAACTCAAAGACAGACAGAACGATAAAGAAGATATTATGAGGGAGAGAGACAAGACAGATGTTGCTGTGGAGAGGAAGGACTGTTTCCTTTTGTCAACAACCAAGCAGGGAACAGTGAAAAGTGAGTTATTCATGTGAACTTTACTGGTGAAAATGGATCTGAAAGACTTTGGCTGAGAGAAACAATTTTTGAAGGACCCTTGAGGCTTTGACTTAATGCAGCAGAAAGAAGGAAGGCTGCTGGAGAATGCATCAGTACAATGAAACCATTCCAATAATGCAACATATCTGTTTGAAATGAGGTGCACAGCAAAAGAGTTGTAACTTTTATCTCAATTATGTTAGTTAGCCAAAGCAATGTACCCTCTCTCTAGTTTGATGGAATTAGTTGCCCATTTAGGGCGGCATGGTGGCTCAGTGGTGAGCACTGCTGCTCAGGGGCACGGGTACAATTCCAAACTCAGGCGACTGTCTGTGTGGAGTTTGCACATTCTCTCTGTGTCTGCGTGGGTTTCCTCTGGGTCCTCGGTGTCCTCTCACAATCCAAGGATGTGCAGGTCAGGTGAATTGGCTAAATTAGATTAGATTAGATTACATTAGATTAGATTACATTACAGTGTGGAAACAGGCCCTTCGGCCCAACAAGTCCACACCGACCCGCCGAAGCGAAACCCACCCATACCCCTACATTGTCCATAGTGTTAAGTGCACTAACATTTGGGGCGGCACGGTGGCTCAGTGGTTAGCACTGCTGCCTCAAAGCACCAGAGACCCGGGTTCAATTCCCGCCTCAGGTGACTGACTGTGTGGAGTTTGCACATGTCTGCGTGGGTTTCCTCCGGGTGCTCCGGTTTCCTCCCACAGACCAAAAATGTGCAGGTTAGGTGAATTGGCCATGCTAAATTGCCCATAGTGTTAGGTGAAGGGATAAATGTAGGGGAATGGGTCTGGGTGGGTTGCGCTTCATGTGGACTTGTTGGGCCGAAGGGCCTGTTTCCACACTGCTGCCTCACATCACCAGGGACCCAGGTTCAATTCCAACCTCAGGCAACTGCATTAGTCAGGGGCAAATGTAGGGAAATGGGCCTGGGTGGGTTACTCTTCGGAGGGTCGGTGTGGACTTGTTGAGCTGAAGGGCTTGTTTCCACTCTGTAGGGAATTTAATCTAGTGTTTGATATATGTTGCTTTTAGATTGTTTGTTACTTTAAAAAGTCTTAAGCATGAAATCTTGCCCTTTGGTAATTTATGTTAAACACTGGGAACTTAATGTCTTTTTGAAAAGTTATCAACAGCAATTATAAAACTACTATTAAGACTCGAGACCAATACATGCCTAAGATAAGTGGTGCACTTTACCAACCTTTCATCACCCTATGAGATTGTATTTTGACATGATGTTCTGTTGTCAGCTGCCAAATGTTTCCGTGCCAGGCTCCAGTGTGTGTAAATTTGGACAGCTGGCTTGTGGTGGAGAGTGATGCCAGCAGTGTGGGTTCACTTCTTGAATCGGCTGAGGTTACAGTGAAGGACTCTCCTTCTCAAACTATCCTCTTGCCTGAGGAATGGTGACCCTCAATTTAAAATGACCACCAGTTGCCTCTCTCTATGGCCTGGTAGGACAACTGTGACTTTACGTTTTACAATGTTAGTACTTCCTTCAATGCCTAGCAATGCTCATAGGTTTCACTCAGGGACCAAGCAAGCTCCATATGGACTTGGAATGATGGACTTCCCGAAGTTCCATTGTGGCATCAGAAAACCTGAGCATTCTGCCTTGCTTGTATTCCATGCAAAGTCTATATTACAAACAAGCAAAAGAGCCTTCTTCCTCTGATTTGGCCAGAATAATTGACTTGCTTTTGAAGCAGCAGCAACAGCAAATGCACCAGATATTCCAACACAATGTCTGTAAGTTTCCAGAAACTGGTGAGTTAAATGCCAGGAGTTGCTCTGAATATGTCATCTTGGACATTTTGGGGTGAGGTGCATATCATTTTGGCATGCACTCAGTCTATACTAGAATGTCCTGCCACTACCAGTGATTATTACTGAACTTCTATTGCACTACTCTTGCTTTCAGCAGTAAAATATTAGAACAATGCTGGCAGCTCAACTCTAAAAAGAATTACCTCTCATCATGCAAATTCTCTGTTTAATATCTGTATCCACTCTGGTCGACATGAAATAGATTTTTCACATTACTCTTCATTAGCAAATATTGCTGCTGAACTTTAGACCTAGTCATTTTAGCTTGGAAATGTATAACATTTAGAGCTCTATAAACCACATGTTATGAATAAATAAAAGCCCACACTTTCACCTTGGGTGTACAATGGGCTCATGGGAAGCAGTCTGGTGTGAGGAACTCAATGATTTAAGCAGCCAGGCCAGCTTTCCATTTCACTGAGCTGGCTATCCTTAGAAAATAATATTGTTTAGTTGATGCATAACACTAGCTGTTCCAAGAACAACATTGATGGATCGGTTAGTTAAGTATTTAATTGTTTGACAAGTTGCTTATATCCACTGGTTTAAGATGCTGATAGCATGGGATCCTTGTAACACACTGGTAGTGTCCCTGCCTCTAAATTATAAGAGCTCAGTTCAAGTCCCATCTGCTCCAGAAGTGTGTAATAACATCTCTAACCAGGTTGATTAAAAAATATTTGTTGGGTTCTTGTGGTACTGTGGTAGTGCTCTTTCTCTGGGCCAGAAGGCCTGGGTTCAAGTCCAACCTACTCCACAACATGTCTGAACAGTTTAATTAAACTATTGTCATCTTAGCCAAGCATAAACATACTCAAGTTAATGTACTTCATAGAATCCCTATAGTGTGGAAGCAGGCCATTCGGCCTATCGAGTCCACAATGCCCCTCTAAAGTGCATCCCACCCAGACCTTCCCCTGCATCTCCCATGGCCAACCCACCTAACCTGCACATATTTGGACTGTGGGACAAAAGCAGAGCACCCGGAGTAAGCCTACACAGACACAGGGAGAATGTGCAAACTCCACACAGTCAGCCAAGGGTGGAATCAAGCTCAGGTCCTTGGAGCTCTGAAGCAACAGTGCTAGCCACTGACCCACTGCACCACCTACAGTGCTATCACTTCACCCTGAGGAATGGCCTTATTTTATAACAAACCTAAAGGTTAATGTTGTCTCTGCCTCAAAGGAATTATTATTTCAGCTTAATTATTCCAGGAACTGTGTTGCTATATGTGTTTCAATTATGTATTAAATAAGTCTTTCGACAGCCAGGTGTGTTTATATTATCCTGACTAATGGTTTTTTTTTTACATTAATTATTGTATCAGGAAATCAAGTGAAACCCAAACAGGCCATTCTATCCATTTATTTGGCAGTTTACCTCCTAAGACTTAACTCAGTTATTTAAAATACAGGCCTCTCATGTTGGGGTGTACAAGGTAATGTGAAAAAAAACCCTACTAATCCATTGCAATGTCTTTCCAGAATCTTCTTAACCACACAGTACTTTTAGAAATACAGAAAACCCTTCCTTGAATTACTGACAATGGGAATGAGAAATATACAGTGCTGATACAATATTGAAAATAATACAAATTCAACAGGGCAACATGACTTTGCAGCAATGTGGCCAAAGCAAAGTAGGCTCAGGAGGTGTCAAGTGGATAGTTCCCTCATCACTGTCATTTTTCAGTGTCTCTAGGTAGGTGAGGCTTTCAAAAGAGGGCAAGAAAGTATTGTTTAATGGGCCAGAGCATCATAAAGAAAGAATAAATTTGTATTTAGATGGTTTATTTTGACACCTTAGAATGTTCCAGCATGCTCCATCGAGTGAAGTACTTTTGAAGTGCCATCACCAGAATAACATAGGAAACAAGAACAACTAATTTATGCACAACAAATCCCTTTAGATAATAAAGTAATAATTACTAGGTATTATATTATTAAAGATTTTGGTTAAACATAGAACATAGAACATAGAATAATACAGCACAGAACAGGCCCTTCGGCCCACGATGTTGTGCCAAACATTTGTCCTAGCTTAAGCATCCATCCATGTACCTATCCAATTGCCGCTTAAAGGTGGCAAATGATCCTGACTCTGCCACTCCCACAGGCAGCGCATTCCATGCCCCCACGACTCTCTGGGTAAAGAACCTACCCCTGACAGCCCCCCTATACCTTCCACCCTTCACCTTAAAATTATGTCCCCTTGTAACACTCTGTTGTACCCGGGGAAAAAGTTTCTGACTGTCTACTCTATCTATGCCTCTGATCATCTTATAAACCTCTATCAAGTCACCCCTCATCCTACGCCGTTCCAACGAGAAAAGGCCTAGCACTCCCAACCTATCCTCGTACGACCTATTCTCAATTCCAGGCAACATCCTGGTAAATCATCTCTGCACCCTCTCCAAAGCTTCCACATCCTTCCTAAAGTGAGGCGACCAGAACTGCACACAGTACCCCAA
>NC_057714.1:82464920-82468996 GCF_004010195.1 Chiloscyllium plagiosum
CTGGTACCACCCCTGTTGACAGTGAAGACGAAAAGATCATTGCCAACAGTTCTGCAATTTCCTCTCTTGTTTCCCACATAATCCTAGGATATATCCCGTCAGGCCCGGGGGACTTGTCTATCCTCAAGTTGTTCAACATGTCTAACACATCTTCCTTCCTAACAAGTATCTCTTCTAGCTTACCAGTCCGTTTCACACTCTCCTCTTCAACAATACGGTCCCTATCGTTTGTAAATACTGAAGAAAAGTACTCATTCAAGACCTCTCCTATCTCTTCCGACTCAATACACAGTCTCCCACTACTGTCCTTGATCGGACTGACCCTCATTCTCATCATTCTCATGTTTCTCACGTACGCATAAAATGCCTTGGGGTTATCCTTGATCCTATCCGCCAAAGATTTTTCATGCATTAAATATTAAATATTGTATCAGGATGGGCATAATACACTTTATATCATTTCTAAAGAAAAACGTCTGTAGGTTCAAGGAACAAAGCTACTAGGGCATGTTTTGAAGAATGTCCCACTTTGATGCCCCGCTGAAGTGTTGGGGAGGTGGTATACTTTTCATGGAGTCTCTATTTCTTTGCTCCATCCATAACGTTGACTATTACAGATGTAGAAATTCATTGGTACCTGCTACTATTCCCACATTACTTTTTGGGATCCATTCTTGGAGTTGAGAAACCAAAATAGCGTATTACCCCTGGCTGGATGTTGTGTAGTCAACTCACATTACTTTTTAACTTCTATATCCAGATAGGAACAGAGTTTTCTTCTTCTCCCACACCAGGGTAATCCTATTTTTAAACATTGCACTTGTGAAAATGCATACTTTTTATGAAAAGGTATTACTATAAATATAATTAGACAATTACTATAAATATAATTAGCCTTGTTAGTACATATTAACAACCTTTAATAAGGTTGGTAAGGATGGTAAGAAAGAGCATCTTCTGGAACCCTATAGACTAAGGCTCCCATTCCATACAATCTGATGCTACAATGACATGACTCCAAAAGCCCATGCTAAGTGAGTATTCACAGAGTAAAGGTAATTAACTTTTCTTCATACCCTTGGTGCCAGTGCTCTGTGTAACATGGGTTCCTTCCTGATCGGGAACATCATTGACAGCAGATGAAAAACAAACATGTCTGCATTTGTCAGCCCAACAGTAACATCCCTCAGTTTAATAATAAAAATTAAGAAAATTGCTTTTGAAATGTGGGTGAAATGTTCCATGAAACTATAAGAACAATTTTTCTTAACGGCTTGATTCAAAAACCAATTGGAACACAGACTGTTAGTTCTAACCTTTCAGAAAGCAGAACTAATTTACAATATTGTTTGGAAGATTCCCCTGAGGAAATGTTTTTAAAATGAGCTGGTGTTCCCACAGCACTGCAGATCCAACTTGGGGATGCAGTTCGTGAAAATAATTACTGTTTCAAACAAAATAATTCCAAGGGCAGGACTTCTGTTTGACATTTCTGTACCGACATAAAAAAGTGTGACTTTTTTAATTTTGTGGCATGCAATTGTAAAAAATAATCTAACAATATTGTATGTAGTAAATGGCATATTGCAATGCTTTAGGCACTTTTGAAAACTGGTACTGATTCCAAAACTTCCAAAAGCAACTTCACACAGGAGTTATTATTAAAGTGGAATCTGAGCAGCAAATTAAAGGACCAAGTCACACTCACGATTTCAATATGTATTTCCTGAACAGTGTAGCATGATTATGTTCTGCAAGTAAGGCAATGCTATCCAGGGCTCAAAGCAGCAAGGTTTAGAGTCATAGAGTAATAAAGATGGACAGCATGGAAACAGACCCTTTGGTCCAACCCATCCATGCCAACCAGCTACCCCAACCCAATCTAGTCCCACCTGTCAGTGCCCGGCCCATATCCCTCCAAACCCTTCCTATTCATATACGCATCCAAATGCCTCTTAAATTTTGCAATTGTACCAGCCTCCACCATTTCCTCTGGCAGCTCATTCCATACACGTAGCACCCTTTGTTTGAAAAAGCTGCCCCATAGGTCTCTTTTATATCTTTCCCCTCTCACCCTAAACCTATGCCCTCTAGTTCTGGACTCGCCAACCCCAGGGAAAAAGACTTTGTGTATTTACCTGATCCATGTCCCTTTTTTTTTGTAAACCTCTATAAGATCACCCCTCAGCCTCCGACGCTCCAGGAAAATAGCCCCAGCCTGTTCAGCCTCTCCATGTAGCTCAGATCCTCCAACCCTGGCAACATCCTTGTAAATCTTTTCTGAACCCTTTCAAGTTTCACAACATCTTTCCAATAGGAAGGAAACCAGAATTGCATGCAATATTCCAACACTGGCCTAACCAATGTCCTGTACAGCTGCAACATGACCTCCCAACTCCTGCACTCAATACTCTAACCAATAAAGGAAAGCATACCAAATGCCTTCTTCACTATCGTATCTACCTGCAACTCCACTTTCAAAGAGCTTTGAACCTGCACTCCAAGGTCTCTTTGTTCAGCAACACTCTCTAGGACCTTACCATTAAGTGTATAAGTCCTGCTAAGGTTTGCTTTCCTAAAATGCAGCACCTCGCATTTATCTGAATTAAACACATCTGCCACTTCTCAGTCCAGTGGCCCATCTGGTCCAGATCCTGTTGTAATCTGAGGTAACCCTCTTCGCTGTCCACTACACCTCTAATTTTGGTGTCATCTGCAAACTTACTAACTGTAGCTCTTATGCTCACATCCAAATCATTTATGTAAATGACAAAAAGTAGAGGACCCAGCACCGATCCTTGTGGCACTCCACTGGTCAGAGGCCTCCAGTCTGAAAATCAACCCTCCACCACCACCCTGTCTTTTACTTTGGAGCCAGTTCTCCCTGTATTCTGTGAGATCTAACCTTGTTAATCAGTCTCCCACGGGGAACCTTGTTGAACGCCTCACTGAAGTCCACATAGATCACATCTACCGCTCGACCCTCATCAATCCTGTTTGTTACTTCCTCAAAAAAACTCAATCAAGTTTGTGAGACATGATTTCCCACGCACAAAGCCATGGTGACTATCCCTAATCAGTCCTTGCCTTTCCAAATACATGAACATCCTGTCCCTCAGGATTCCCTCCAACAACTTGCCCACCACCGAGGTCAGGCTCACCGGTCTATAGTTCCCTGGTTTGTACTTTCCACTCTTCTTAAACAGTGGCACCACATTAGCCAACCTCCAGTCTTCCGGCACCTCATCTGTGACTATCGATGATACAAATATCTCAGCAAGAGGCCCACCAATCACTTCTCTATCTTCCCACAGAGTTCTTGGGTACACCTGATCAGGTCTTGGGGATTTATCCACTTTTATGCATTTCAGGACATTCAGCACTTCCTCCTCTGTAATATGGACATTTTGCAAGATGTCACCATCTATTTCCCTACAGTCTATATCTTCCATATCCTTTTCCACAGTAAATACTGATGCAAAATACTCATTTACTTTCTCCCCATTTTCTGCGGCTCCATACAAAGTCCACCTTGCTGATCTTTGAGGGGCCCTATTCTCTCCCTAGTTGCCCTTTTGTCTTTAATGTATTTGTAAAAACTATTTGGATTCTCCTTGGTACAATTGCAACATTTAAGAGGCATTTGGATGGGTGTATGAATAGGAAGGGTTTGGAGGGATATGGGCCGGGTGCTGGCAGGTGGGACTAGATTGGGTTGGGATATCTGGTCGGCATGGACAGGTTGGACCGAAGGGTCTGTTTCCATGCTGTACATCTCTATGATTCTATGACTCTACTTGCCAAAGCTATCTCATGTCCCCTTTTTGCCCTCCTGATTTCCCTCTTAAATATCCTCCTACTTCCTTTATACTCTTCTAAAGATTCACTCGATCTATCCTGTCTATAACTTACATATGCTTCCTTCTTTTTCTTAACCAAACACTCAATGTCTTTAGTCATCCAGCATTCCCTACACCTACCAGCCTTTCCTTTCACCCTAACAGGAATATACTTTCTCTGGATTCTCGTTATCTCATTTCTGAAGGCTTCCCATTTTCCAGCCATCCCTTTACCTG
>NC_057714.1:82469066-82497256 GCF_004010195.1 Chiloscyllium plagiosum
CGGCAGTCCCAGTCGATGTTTGGAAAGTTAAAATCCCCAACCATAACCTCCCTATTTTTATTACAGATAGCTGAGATCTCCTTGCAAGTTTGCTTCTCAATTTCCCTCTGACTATTGGGGGGTCTATAATACAATCTCAATAAGGTTATCATCCCTTTCTTATTTCTCAGTTCCACCCAAATAACTTCCCTGGATGTATTTCCGGGAATATCCTCCCCCAGCACAGCTGTAATGCTGTCCCTTATCAAAAATGCCACTCCACCTCCTCTCTTGCCTCCCTTTCTATCCTTCCTGTAGCATTTGTATCCTGTAACATTAAGCTGCCAGTCCTGCCCATCCCTGAGCCATAATTGCTATGATATCCCAGTCCCATGTTCCTAACCATGCCCTGAGTTTATTTGCCTTCCCAGTTTGGCCCCTTGCATTGAAATAAATGCAGTTTAATTTATTAGTCCTACCTTGTTCCTGCCTGCCCTGACTGTTTGGCTCTTTTCTGTTCTCAACTGTACCAGTCTCAGATTGATCTCTTACCTCACTATCTTCCTGGGTCCCAACCCCCACCTTACTAGTTTAAATCCTCCCAAGCAGCTCTTGCAAATTTCCCTTCCAGTATATTAGTCCCCTTCCAATTTAGGTGCAATCCGTCCTTCTACCCCAAAAGAGATTCCAATGATCCAAAAATGTGAATTCTTCCCCCATACACCAGCTCCTTAGCCATGAATTTATCTGCTCTATTCTCCTATTCCTGCCCTCGTAGCACTGGGAATAATCCAAATATTACTACTCTCGAGGACCTCCTTTTTACATTTCTGCCTAACCCTCTGTAATCTCCCTTCAGAATCTCAACCTTTTCCCTTCCTATGTCGTTGGTTCCAATGTGGACAATGACCTCTTGCTGGCCCCTCTCCCCCATGAGAACATTCTGCACCCTCTCGGAGACATCCTTGATCATGGCACCAGGGAAGCATTCTGCTTTTTCACTGCTGGCCACAGAAACATCTGTCTGTACCTCAAATTAGAGAATCCCCTAATACAATTGATCTCTTGGAACCCGACATACCCCTCGTTGCATTAGAGCCAGTCTCAACACCAGAAACTTGGCTGTTCGTGCTATGTTCCCCTGAGAATCCATCACCCTCTACATTTTCCTGTTTGAAATGGGTTAAACAACAGAATCAATTTTAATTTGTAAATTTTGGCTCGTCTCTTTGTAGTTGATGTTTGGAGGGGGTGGGAGGGGAGCACATCCGTGCCAGGAAGAAAAGACTGCAGTGAACCTCAGAGAATTTTAACCTTTAGCCCCTATCTTGATATTTTGGCATCTGTCTCCCATCCATAAGTGGTAGGAATGGCACTAAGGCCAGTAGGTCAGAGCCGTCCTGGTGGCTGGAGTCCATCTCAATTGGGAAGTGGTGATGGGTGTGAGGTATTTTGAAACAGATGCTCGTGGAAAGGGGAAAGAAAGAGACTCCCAAGAAATCTTCAGAATCTGGCTGAGATCCTTTGAAGAAATCCTTGGGTTCTGAACAAGCATTCCTGGTATACCTAAAGCTTCTTCCCAAATGTTAAAATAAAGACCTTAAGAATCTGTAAGTTTCTTGGTGAATTTGCCTTCCTGAGTTGCAAGGCAGAATGAAATGCTTTCCCATGTGTTGGGTTTGGTGGCAGGAAATTTTTCGATTGGCTGGAGGGAAAATAGTGGGAAGGTTCATGGATAGCCCTCCCACTCGGCCACCAATTGAAGCCTTGAATCGAGGGCCTCCTCCTGCTGCTGCTGCTGGTATGAACCCAATGGTAGGTGAGGGGTTCACCCAGCAGGAGGCATGACCATGCAGAATGTGGAGAGTTTGCTCGTGGGGCTCCACTATTCAAAGGCATTTAGTGCCTGATTATGAAAGGCTTGCTGCTAAACTTCAACCCTCTGCTGCAGACCCTACATCACCTCCCCTATAATCCTCCCACTCTATCTCCCACTCTAATCTTTCCTGCTATAAGTGTGAGGCCTCAGGTGGGGCTGTTGAACATCAAGGAGCTGAAGGCCTCTGACTGCAATTTTTGGCTGTCAGGATTTCTGCCCTCACAATGCTTTAGGTTGCGGCAAGACCACCCAAGACCCCGTTGGGCATGTGAGTGGCCCAAGGGGCAATGAGAGTGGTGCTGGAAAAGCACAGCCAGTCAGGCAGCATCCGAGGAGCAGGAGAATCGAAGTTTTGAGCATAAGTCTTTCATCAGGAATGAGGCTTATGCTCGCAACATTGTTTCTCCTGCTCCTCGGATGCTGCCTGACCGGCTGTGTTTTTCCAGCACCACACTCTTCGACTTTGATCTTCAGCATCTGCAGTCCTCACTTTCTCCAAGAGGCAACGAGCCTTCCTAAAAGGAGGCAATGTGGGGATCTCTCTTGGTCTTCTGTAACAACAGGAACGGCATCAGGAAAGAAGTGGCAGCCTGTCTGTCAAACACCCAGTCAAAGCCTTGTAAAGGAGGAGGTACAGGTGAAAGATGGCAGATAGGGCATTGTGTTGTGAGAGTTGCAGGGAAGGAGAAGTGGGGATAGGTAGTGAGGGTGACTCAATAGACTCCATTCTTCCCAATGCAGGGTCCCTTAATCAGGCGCTGAAGTGACTTTGAAAAAAGACACTCCAAATTCCTGGGATGAAGGCCAGCATTTATTGCCCATCCCAGGGGACAGTTAAAAGTCAACCACATTGCTGTGGATCTGGAATAAAATGGAGTCCAGACTGGGTAAGGATGGCAGTTACCTTTCCTGAAGGGCATTAGTGAACCAGACAGGTTTATGGTCATCAGTAGACTCTTAATTCCGGGCTCTTATTGAATTCTAATTCCACCATCTGCCATGGCAAGATTTGAACCTGGGTGCTCAGAACATTACCTGTTATAGTAGCCATGATATTATGACAGGCATCAAGTGACCAGATGTAGTGTCACTGTTGTCACTTCTCTTCATTTAGATCTAAGAGTGGAATGCTGAAATAAAATTAACAGATTGGCAGTCCAATGATAATACACTAGGCCATCACCTCCCCTACATCATCAAAGCAGACAACCAAGAATGCAATTTCCAGCTACTTGCCACACCTGCAGATGCATCAGGAAATGATTCAGCCCATTCCTTTCGACTCACTCATTCTGAAAATATGAATAATAAATATAGCTATCTGGCTAAGATTCTTCAGGAAGTGATGAATGAGAGGAAGAAACAGTATTCCATAATTGCTTTTGTGGATTTCAAATTGCTACTACTGCAAGTTGGCTTATATAAAATATCAATTAAGTTTATGTTTATAATGCCATTAGTCAAGTTCTTATTTCAGTATAAATAAAAGATGATGGCTAATTTAATGAACCTATAAGCATCACAATAATTCTTTGTCACAGGCCAATATGTAAAACAAACACAGGACTCAGCAATACATGTTTAAAGCAACTAATAATTTAAATTACTTATAATGTTCACTAATTTTTCACCTCAGAGAATCTCTAACATTGGGATCATTGTGTTCCAAAGTCAGTACTTGAAAAATTGGTTGCAGGCTCAACCCATGACTGCAGTCAGTAATAGATCTGCTTGTCTTTCTGTGAGCAATAAAAGGGCACTGGAGTGTACAGCCGTTAATGTTATACCTTGATTCACAATGCATAGTACCTAAAATTTGTTTTGCAACCACCTTAATTAACCAAATGTCAGACTTGTTAAATACCGTACAATGGCTGTGATTCAGTGTCAGAGGACAGGTCTGATACCAGACTTTCACCAATTGGTTTCTTAATGTGAAAGGATGCTATGAGAATGGAAAGATCACAACCAAAAATTAAAGTATGCTCGAGCTATTTCTCACTAACAAAGTGAAGACTTACAAGTAACTTGATAGAGATCTTTAAAATAATGAAGGTGTTCATTCACGAAGAGAACAATTTCCTTTTGAGGAGTTTTCAAAAGCCGAAGGCCAGAATTATAAAGGAGCGGCCGACAAATCAAGTAAGGACCTCAGGGGAAACCTCTTTATATAAATAGTAGCAACACTGACTAAATAGTTTAGAAGCAGTTAGGGTGAACCTAGCTAGGTGTATTGTGAAGAAAAGAAGTTTGTATTGATGTGGTTAGATGAGGGAAAATGGGAGATATCTTATGTGGTTCAATGGAACTCCATGATACTATAGCAGGTACAAAGTGACCAGATGTAGCTCCACTGTTCTTGCTTCTCTTTATTCCACTTTTCCATCAGTAGAAATGCTGAAACAAAATGAAACATTCAAAAACTCTGCAATCATCTTGATCTGTACCCTTTTCTGCCATTAATTCACTCTTGACCCTTCTGTTCATGTAAGTAATATTCCAACACCAGCCTTCATTTACTGTGAAAAGCCACTAAACTTGCTCACTGCTTTTACTCTGAATAATCTCTCTAAACTGGGAAAAAAAATCATGTTTGTGCATTGTCAAATTTCTGTATTATGTTGCAAATGACCATAGATTAAAAAAAACATTTTAAAGGTCTTTTTGACAATATCCCAACTTCTATCTTAATGTATAATAGATGGTAATTTATACAGTGATACATCCATGACACCATCAGTTACATGCAAGAGTCTGAGGAGAGAGAAGGCATAGTTTGAAATAGAGAGAGATGTAATTAACAGAATTATAGAATGTACTGTAGTCAATAAAAACAAGTTTTACAGAAATCTTTAGGAAACATTAGTCGCTCTTTATTTTTATAGATATTTTTATTAGAAATTTAACATTTTTACAAGTTTACAAAAATAAACAAAACTCTCAGATATAAACATTGATATACAATTAGCTTAAATATACAATAGCCAAAATTTAACAAAAAAACAAAAAAAAAACGAACAAGAAATATCTGTATTTATGTAATTCAAAAAGGGCTGCCATATTTTATAAAATAATTCGGTCTTTCGGTGCACCATATTTGTAAGGAAGTCAAGGGGAATACATTCCATAATTAATCTGTGCCAATTTGAAAGTATTGGTCACTCTTAAGTAGATGGCATTTTGCCTTTAACAGATGCGTTCTCTGCTTTTATTTCAAAGGGTGAGTGGTTGTCACAGTGGTGCTAAAATGTCTCCTTCAGGCAGGCAATTGATAAACAGCCTTTGAGTTCCCCCTGGATGTTTCCTTTTCAAAGTCAAAAGAATCTTGAATGGGGTCAGGGCTCATCCAGACCCAGGATAGCTTTTAGTTTTGCTTTCAGTTAGAAGAAGGCTTTCTGCTGGCTGCCGAGCTAAAAACTTGAATTCCAGCTGCTGGAATGAAATCTTAGACAGAGAGGCTTCCTCTTAAAAATCAGAAGAGGCATATTGTTTCTTTCTTCTGGATTGGCGAGAGACCAGCACATGAGAACCACATGTTTTGCTGGATTGCATTTTTGTCAAAGGGTGTGTTTGTGAGATGCTGCTACATTGGAATAGATGACCATTAGTGGTTAAATGATACATTATTTCAATGTATTTCATCAAGTATTTCAATAGATTTAAAGTTATACCTTTTTTTGTATTTGAATTATGTTGGAAAAATAAAGGGTATTTTAAATAAAGTCAAGTGGTGAACCAATCAAACCACATCTGGAACAATATAAATACAAAATACAAAATATAAATACAGAACAAAATAAATGAAAAAGTTATGGTCTAAGCTATCTTCTTACAATCTTAAAATACTTAGCAGGTGAGAGTGGGGGGTGCACTCTGGTCTGCTCCATAACAATATGGTGATATATCCATGACACCAGCAACTATATGTAAAAGTCTGAGAAAATGGAGAAATAGTCTGTACTAGAGAGAGATATGTTTACCTAGAATATAGATCATCTTATTGTATATAAAGTCAAGTTTTCAAGAAATCTATTGGAGATATTAGTCACGCTTAAGCAGAGAGAAGGGTTCCTGATATGAACAGCCATGGTGGCTCAGTGGTTAACAATGCTGCCTCACAGCACCAGTGTCCCAGGTTCGATTCCAGCCTCGGGCAACTGTCTGTGTGGGGTTTGCACATTCTCCCCGTGTCTGCGTGGGTTTCCTCCGGGTGCTCTGGTTTCCTCCCACAGTCATAAAGATGTGCAGGTCAGGTGAATTGGCCATGCTAAATTTCCCATAGTGTTAGGTGCATTAGTCAAAGGGAAATGGGTCTGGGTGGGTTACTCTTCGGAGGGTCGGTGTGGGCTGGTTGGGCCGAAGGGCCTGTTTCCACACTGTAGGGAATCTAATCTAACTCCTGAGGAGACATTGATTGTTGTTCATGTGAGACAAGACCACAAACCAGTGGCAGTGTTAGTAATACCATATTGATGGCCATCAACAAAACCTATGGAGAAATGTTGAAAAAAGACTTCATTCAAATAGCATTCAACATGGAAGCAAACCACACATTAATGTCATAGAACCATAGAGATCCACAACACTGAAAATGCCCTTAAGTCCATTATGTCCATGTCGGTCAGAAACAGCAACCTAACTATTATAATCCCATTTTCCAGCACTTTTCCCAGAAGGCTTGTATATTTTAAAAATCTATGCCTTGACTAATAAAGGCAAGTATACCATATGTCTTCTTAACCACTTTATCCACCTGCCCTGATACCTTAAGGGATTGGTGTTCATGCACACCAAGGTTTCTCTGATCTTCAGTGCTTCCCAGGGTCCTACGGTTCATGATGTGTTCCCTTACCTTGTTGTTCACCCCAAATGAATCACCCTGAAGAAATTCCTCCTCATCTCAATCTTAAATTGGCACCCCTTTATCCTGAGACTATGCCATCTGATCCTAGACTTTCCAATGATGGGAAACATCCTCTCAGCATTTACCCTGTCAAGCTCCTTAAGAATCCTATATGTTTCAATGAGATTATCTTTCAGTCTTCCGGTGAATAAAGTCCAAAACTGGGGAACCTTTGCTCCCATAATACTCCCTCCATATCAGTAACCACCCTTGTAAATGTTCTCTAAACTCCAATGAAATAATATATTTACTTAAATAAGGGGACCAAAACTGAAAGTGAGTAAATGTGAGTTGGGTTGGATTCTTTTCTGAGGGATAAATCATTTCCCATTATTTCTCTTGAGAAGTTGTTCTGCCTCAGTGAGGTAGTTTGCTGGAAATTGAGCCCTGTCATTCTTGAAATCATCGCAAAAGTGAAAGATTTAGAGTCATAGAGTCACAGAAATGTACAGCACAGAAACAGACCCTTCAGTTCAACTTGTCCATGTCAACCAGATATCCCAACCTAATCTAGTCCCATTTGCCAGCACTTGGCCCGTATCCCTCCAAACCCTTCCTATTCATAATCCCATCCAGCTGCCTTTTAACTGCTGTAATTGTACCAGCCTCCACCACTTCCTCTGGCAGCCGATTCCATACACGCACCACCCTCTGTGTGAAAAAGTTGCCCCTTAGGTCTCTTTTATATTTTTCTCCTCTCACCCTAAATCTATGCCCTCTACTTCTGGACTCCCCCACCCCAGGGAGAAGACTTTGTCTATTTATTCTATCCATGTCCCTCATAATTTTTTAAATCTCTATAAGGTCACCTCTCAGCCTCCAACGCATCAGGGAAAACAGCCCCAGCCTATTCAGCCTCTCCCTATAGCTCAAATCCTCCAACTCTGGCAACATCCTTGTAAATCTTTTCTGAACCTTTTCAAGTTTCACATCATCCTTCCAATAGGAAGGAGATCAGAATTGCATGCAAATTCCAAAAGTGGCCTAACCAATGTCCTGTACAGCTGCAACATGACCTCCCAACTCCCAATGCTCTAGCCAATAAAGGAAAGCATATCAAATGCCTTCTTCACTATCCTATCTACCTGCGGCTCTACTATCAAGCAACTATGAACCTGCACTCTGTGGTCTCTTGTTTCAGCAACACTCCCCCAGGACCTTACCATTCAGTGTATTCTCCAAGCTATATGTGTTTTAGAGCCTGCTTGAGAGAATGCATGGGCCAGGTTTGTGTACTTAACACAAATAGCTATTTGTCATGAATAAATAGACTCTAGCTACAGATGAACATTTATGAACCGTCAACATGTATTTATACTAGTTTAAACTTTAATACCCTTATAAAAATTTCTCTACAAAAGACTAGACAATCACAGATAGACACAAAAAAAGGGTGTAACGGGCAGAGGGAAGAATGAGGAAGGCAGTTCGATGGTCCATGTCGACAGGGTTCACTGATTTGATCCCTTTGACCACTCAGAACGTGCTGCACCTTGATCTTCTCTTTCCAGGTACTTTCACTTGCTTGCAGGAGGCACAGAACAACTGGTTCACATTTATAAAATCTCTGACTTATTGATTGAGAGCCACAGGTTACAGCAACTGATGATGGGGCATTAACTAGCTTTCTTCAGGCTTGAGGTGTTTTCTACTGCAGAGAAAAGAATAGATCCTTCCTTTTTGGAGTTATGATGGATTCTGACCATTTACACACACAAGCCGCTCAGCTACCCAAGAGCCAATCACAAAATTGTTGCCAGGCAGAAGGCCTTTGTCATTGACAATTGTTCACCACAAAACAGACCAATCAGCTACTTGTTCCAAGCTGAATGTCCCTTTGTACACACCCCCAGCACCAGCTTGTCTGCAGTAACCTCACCTCAGTGCTTGAACAAACAGCAATTTAAACAGCACTTACAATAAGTGTTAGGTAATTTTCTTTTTACAAAATGTGAAATCCTTGGATTTTAAAATGGTTCATTTTGTATTTCTGTTCACAACCAAAAATACAGTAAATTGGAAAGATATGGTCTTTAGAAAGTCTTGGGAACTTAAATTTCTGATGCTACAATTTTGCATGCTGAACATTAGATTTCAATGACCTTTTGAGGAGAAAAAGTGTGGCACTTTTAGCATAAGCATCTAAGATCATAATAAAATCAATGTGAGCGGCAACAAGAAATATAGATTGGAGCTAAAGTAAACACTATGAATTTATAACAGGCGTTGGCCAATTGTAACTCAAACAGGTTTCACCATTCAATTTGATCTTTACTGATCAACCCAATTTACTCCTTACTCTCTTGGTAGCCTTACCTATTAAGTGGAGTGATTTCTGTTATGAAAGTTTCAAATTGACCCATGTCAACATCTTTTCAAAAATATCTTCTGGATTACCGATGTTTTTTGAAGTGATCAAAAACATCATAGTTTCACTTTTTAACTGAGTGAATGAAATCTAGCTTTCAAAGATTCTGACAAAACAAGTAACTAGTCATAGTCTATTGGCATCTTTTAGACAGGGACAACTGGTTTTGTATAGCTTACAGGGCACTACACAAACAGGAGACAATACAAGGAGACATCTAAATGAGCTATTGTAAGATTATGGTTTTCCACCAATTATTTTCCTGATATTTAAGTGGTTTGAATTGCTCCCAGATCCCTGGTCTGGACACAGGACTTATTTATGGGGATGTGAATGAAGAGACACTAAACAGGTGTTTAAGCACAAAAGAATCTCTGTGTTTATTTAAGGTACAAAAAAAGGTAATTATAACATAAGAAATTGGAAATTCAGTAAATTCTAATAAGTTATTATCAAGAATGCACAGGAATACACTAGTACTTACAATTACTCTATGGGAAGAAATTACCACTATTAGACATTATTTACTGACATACAGAAAACAAACAGTGTTTACATTTACACTCTCAATCAGAATTTCTACCCATTGGGTCCCAATACCCTGGCATCATCCGCCTTCCTTTCCCTGCTAGCTAGGCCAGAACTTTAGGGTCTCAGGAGCTTATGCTCACCACTCATTGGTTTTGAACCTTACCTGATGAAGGAGCAATGCTCTGAAAGCTTTTATTTTTAAATAAACTTGGTGGACTATAATCTGGTGTTGTGTGACTTCTGATTATGTTGGGGAACATACATATCACTAGACGTAATTATCAGCTTAAATTCCAATCAGAATGGTGCCAAGTAGGAGTTAAAATGACACCAATAGCCATTTTGGAAAGAATTTTAATGGGATTGACCTGCTTTAGCAGTGGGGGTGGAATAGCAGTGGGTCAGGAATCCAATCATTGCAGAATCAGACTTTGCTGTGGATGTTTATTAATTACAGTACGATGCTGCTTCAGGGATTCTCTAACAATCAAATAGTGTGTGAATAATCAAGGAGGTGATGGCCTACTGGTATTATTGCGGGATAATGAATCCAGAAACACCTGATTTGGAGGTACGGATTCAAATCCTGCCATGGCAGATGATGACATTTGAAATCAACAACTAATCTGGAGCTGAGCCTAATGATGACTATGAAACCATTCTTAATTGGCTCATTAATGTCCTTTAGGGAAGGAAACTGCCATCCTTATCTGATCTGGCCCACATGTGACTCCAAACCCAAAGCAATATGGTGTTGACTCTTAACCGCCCTCTGGACATTTAGTAATGGGTAATAAAATGCTGGCATAGCCAGAGAAGCCTGTATCTAATGAATGAATTTTAAAAATGATTGGCACACTGGTATTGACATACTGAGCATCTTTGATTGGCAAAATGTAGTGGGGTATTTAAATAGATGCAAAATTTAAAAATTCAGATCTCACTCTCCAGATAGCCAGGCAGATTATTGTATCTGCACCTCTAATTCTGGGTCTCAGGGAAAACTGACCCCTATTTCTGTAAAGGTAGGCTGTATCAAATATAAGGAGAAAGTGAGGACTGCAGATGCTGGAGATCAGAGCTGAAAATGTGTTGCTGGAAAAGCGCAGCAGGTCAGGCAGCATCCAAGGAACAGGAGAATCGACGTTTCGGGCATAAGCATTCCTGAAGAAGGGCTTATGCCCGAAACGTTGATTCTCCTGTTCCTTGGACGCTGCCTGACCTGCTGCGCTTTTCCAGCAACACATTTTCATCTTTGTATCAAATACAACTATTGAATGAAAATAACTGAGCCATTTTCCAAATGTTATTCCATATTCATTGTCTAAATGGCTGCCGTGATATTATGAATGTTGATTATAAACCTTCATTTATCAGGATGAAATACATTTCATAGTTACAAATGTCTTTGTCATTTCCAATTTGAACGTCAAATGGACAAAGTACTGGCATTTTTATTGGACTGCTCTGTAATTTGCATCTTTACAAAATTGTGTGGAATATGAGTCGACCTTTAGGTCATGCTCATCTCAAATGGAAAAGAGCAATTTGTATTTTAGGAATTAAAAAGAAAGCATGTGAGGCAGGTGACTCAGCCACAGCTGGGAAGCTATTGACTGCCTGTGTGCACTGCCTGCTGAGGCTTATCAGGGAGAAACGCAAGCTTCAGGGTCTTTTCACTGAATACATGATGCTTTGTATTCCAACGATGGTGAAGACATAACACAGCGACGCGGAGAAAATTGTTATCAGCAGTGAACAGATGGCTGCATCAGCACGCGGTTCATCATCTCCCACCTGTTGATCACACTTTGGAGCCAAAGAAATAATTGTCCAGCAATTTGAAAGTAGCAGATTATGATCTGAGAGGAATCTTTGAGAAATGAAGCATGTTGTCCATTGATCTTCATGCTTGGAAAACATCTCAAAAACATTGCATGAGGTAAACCTCTATTCAGTGAGATGCAGATTTAAGTCATTGCAGCAATTTAAATGTGTACACTGCAATGTGCAGCACTGGCTGATAATAGAATCTTCCTTTCACTATTATAATTATCATTTCACATGCGATATTTACAGTGACGATCAATAATCTCATTCTTGACCAATTACATTATCCAATATTTTGTTTAAAATGCCTACAACATTTTGTCTGAGTCCAATAACTGTGAAACTAATCAAGGTGCCACTGAGGAAACAAAAACAACCAAAGGCTTCTGCTATTATTTGGAGGCAGCTTTGATCAGACAGGAACAGTGGCAAACAGGAGGCATTGTGCAGATTCGTTTACGTCCAAACTTCTCAATGTGGCCATCATTATCTCTGAGACAGGAGCTGTTGCCTGTGCAGTCCGACTGCCTTTGGGGGAAATCGGATGCAGAGGTAACACTTCCTGCATTCCTTCGATTATCAAAAGGAAAACGGCTATTGGAAAAGAAAACAAGACAACTCTGACCCAACAAGTCGAATAATAGGAATGAAATGCAGATAACCCTTGTGATTTATGGAAGTGGAAGCACTATTGGGGGCATTTAATGTGAAGATGGTTGCTTTGCACATCTTTTTCAGTGAACATTAAATAATTGGGATCTGTGCAATGTGCCTCAATGAAAACGACCTAGTCCCTCCAAAGACTGACAGCTGGTGTGAAGAACATGGTGGGCCTAATTTTTAAAAAAAGCTGCTTGCTACACTTAGCTGGTAATGTTGTGTATAGACTGATGGCTGGCTGCCCTTTGCCCACTTATTCCAAAATGAAGCTTTTACAGATTCTTATAGTGTGAGATTAAACTATTTGGCTCATCATGACTGAGCTGGATATCAGAGTCCCATTTTTCAGCTCACTCCTCATGATCTGCAAAGTTTCCTTTTTTAGAAGGCAATTTTCTAAGAAGGTAACTGATTGTATTTTACCTGCCATAGAGAGACTGGCTGGGAGGTGGGAGGCCTGGTAAAATGATGGCAGAGTTGTTAGGAGAAGGGTTAGAGATAGTCCCTCTGATTTAGGATACACCCGATGGCATGATTGGCAGTGGGCATAGCTACTCACTTCCAGTTGGTGGGCTGCCAATTGACCAAGTAACAGAAAGTTCCCATTGTACAACTATCACAATAAGCTCTTTAGCATGGTTAAACCATGACAATGCCAAGTTATTAAGGGTGACTTTCCTCAATAGCATTCTTCTCTCCCTTCCCCCTCCCCCGTGGCTCACTTTTGATGGTTTGCATTGCTGGTAATGGGCTTTGCTTATAAAAATTTAATTGGACGTAGAGATGATTACTGGTGGGGGTTATACTGTATAAGATTATGCAAATATCTTTAAAATAGACAAGTGCTCCAAAGCATCCGAGAACCCATTCAATATAGAGACTGTCAGCTATTACTGTCCTTCTGCAAACATCATGATTTATTAGTTGTTGGGATTGAAGTTATCTATTTTCTGGTCTTTTCCTAGCTTAATGTGATCATGTCAAACCATCAATTATAGCCATCAAGCACCTTTTCCATTTGATTCATTTTGACACAAAGGTATTGATGAAAAGAAAGCAAATCCATCCAGGACAGATATTGATTATTGCTGTGTTCTGAACAGCTAGCTATGTGTATCAGTCATCTTCGTAACTGAAACAGTAAGTAGAAACTAAGTCTGAAATCAGTGTTGTAGCATTTATTGTGACCCTAAAAGGCTTCCAAATGGAAGAGTGCAACACCTGAATAACCCCGACGCCTCATGCACTTTTAAGTAAAACATGAAAAATAGATCTCAGAGACAGGAGAAGATTGTCAAAAATGTGGGTTTTTGTGTGTGTATCCACTACAATTTTCACTACAAACCCATTGATGCCTACAGTTATCTTGACTCTTTATCCTCACACCTTTGTTCCTGTATAGACTCTATTCCATTCTGCCCATTCCTCTGCCTCCATCACAACCATTCCAATGATTCCAACTTCAACAAGGGGGCATCCGAAATGTCCATTTTCATCCTCATTTGAAGGTTTCCCAATACTGTAGTTGACAGTGCCGTCAGCCTGGTCTGACCCATCTCCCACACTTCAGCCCTCATCTCCACTCTTTCCTCCTGCAACAGTAATAGGGTCCCTCTTGTTCTCACTATCCCACCAGCATCCACATTCAAAGAATCATTAGCCACCATTTCCAACAACTCTAGTGGGATGCCACCACCAGACACATATTCCCATCCTCTTCCTTGTCTGCTTTCTGCACACACTGTTCCTTCTGGGACACCCTGGTCCATTCCTCCTTCACTCTCACCACCCAACCCCTCCCCACAGCCTCATGGTGCCTTGCCCTGCAATCGCCATTTACCTCCTCCCTCCTCAGTATCCAAGTGCCCACACACCTTCTGGGTGAAGCAATGGTTGTTCTACACTCAATCTAGTCTACTGCATTTGCTGCTCAGAATGTGGTCTCCTCTACATTGGGGAAACAAAATGTAGACTTGATGACCATTTTGTAGAACAACTACGTTCTCTCCACAAAAAAAAAAAGACCCTGAGCTTCTGGTTGCCTGTCACCTCAATACACCATCTTGTTCCCGGCCAAATCTCTGTCACAGGCTTGCTGCAATGCCCCAGTAAAGCTCAGAGCAAGTTAGAAGGACAACATTTTATTTTCTGCTTGGGAACACTGCAGCCTTCTGGACTAAATCTCAAGTTCAACAATTTCAGGGCTTGAGACCATGTCCTTATCCCAAACCCCACACACCAGGCCATGTCACCCCATGGCTGCTACCACACACTACCTATTGCATGTTACTCATAGTCCCCATTAGCAGTTATTCATTTTCCCAGACTGTTCTTTGGCTGTCAAACTGTTTTTTATAATTTCTTTGGACTCTAGCTCACCTATTGTTTACTCTGACCCTTCCTCCACCCCATCTTCTACACAAATATCAACCTTTTTCTAGCAACGATCAATTTGGAGGGAGGGTCACTGGACCCAAAATGTTATCTCTGATTTCTCTGCACAGATGCTGCCAGACCTGCTGAGCTTTTCCAGCAATTTCTATTTCTGTTTCTGATTTCCAGTATTTGCAGTTCTTTCTTTTTTTGTGTGTGGAAATGAGGGAAATGACTGTCCCTGGCCAGTTGGGATGCAACAAAGATTCAGTTTCCTGGGTCTTTCAATGAGATGATTGTTCTAGCATGAGAGGTTGAGTTTAGAAAAATGGCAAGTGGTCATATTGAACTGTTTTATTCTTAGAGTACAGATTGGATGGGGAGGTGGTGGAATCATAGTGATATCACTCCAGGAGCCCACATTAATGGTCTGGAAACATGGCTTCAATTCCCATCATAGTATGAAGAACTTGTTAAAATAGTGGCTAACACTAAGCAATGGGCATAAAAGTTTATCAGATTCGTTAATGCCGTTTTGAAAACAAAATCTGTTGTGCTCACTTAGTCTGATTCCAGAATCCTCGGGCCATTCCAAAGTAGTGATGCTACACCATCAGCAGGGTTTGTTCCTGATGGGAGTCAGAGAGACAGTGAAAGAGCGAGAGAGAGAAATAAACCATTGAGAGCACTGGGACCAGCTGGAATGATTCTTAGTTCTTAACATCCCCATGAACAGTTGACCTAATCCCTCATGCTATGTCCTGCTCCCAAGCACAGCATCTGATTCCAATCCGGTTATCAGCAAGATAGCAGCAGCAATGGAGTCGGCAACTCCTGGTTGCAGGGTGAGTATGGGTCCAGCACAGGACCTGACATTGGTGTCAGTGTTGACAAGGTGGCTCCAGTAATAAAGAGATGGCACCTAACAAGTGGTGAGTCGAAGATTGGTGGGTCCGGTGTAGGTGGCGGTGAGGTGGTGGAGGAGGGATAGTGGTGTGGATATCACTGATGATCGGGCTCAGGGATCATGGTGAAGGCAGCGGAACAAAGATGGACTCTCTTTCAGTTGTATCTCCTTATTTTCATTCTTAAACTATTCTAAATGGCATCAGTTGAAGCTTTTCACTGTATTTTAATGTACTATTCACTGTAAAGTAAATGTGACAATAAATCATTCAAATTCAAAGAGGTTAATTCTTAGCTACTACTTAGTTTCATCAAACTGCCAAGAAACTTGAAAGAAATGAATGACCATTTGGCATTAACCTTTGCAGCAGAAATGACAATAGCACACCCAGCCCTATCAAAGTCCTCCTTACTAATGGCTGGAGCTTGTGATAAAATTGAGAAAGTAGAGTCTAATCAAGCAACAGCTGGATATTATCAAACTCAATGCATCATAACATACAAATAATGACTTAGCACCAACATTGCCATCCCTGTCCCCCTCCCCATCCATAGGAATGTTCTGGCCACCAGATTTGGTGGCAGTTTAGTATGCAGTTGGGAGGGGTCTTATACATTTAGGTAAACATAGAGTGATAACATTAGAATAAGCAGCTGAGAGTGTCAATGGTGCAGAATATACTCTGGATGGTGGACTTCCAATATCCTTTCCCAGTTTTGGCTCATTAGTAGCATTAATGACTGAGCTGGATGAATTCTGAAGGACAATTTTGCTAAACTGGGTCTGAACCAGGTGGTGAAGAAACCATCAGGAGGGGAACAATGAATGACAACTTGCCCTCACCAATCTACCTACAGCAGATGCATCTATTCAAAATGGTATCAGTAGGAGTGACATCCTTGTGGAAACAAAATGTTGCCTTCACATTGTGATTATCCTCCATCATATTGTGTGGCACTACTGTCATGCTAAATGGGATACATTTAGAACAGATCCAGCAACTTAAGGCATGAGACATTTTGGGCCAGGAGATTCCAACCACAGTCTGTAACCTTATGGCCTGGCATATGCCATTACCATCAGGCTGGGAGATCACCCCTGATTCAGTGAAAAATTCAGGAGGGCATTCCAACAGAAGCACCAGACATACCGAAAAACAAGGTGTCAACCTGCTGAAGTTACAATGTGAGACTACATGTCAAATGACAGCGTGAAAAAGATAGGGCTAAGTTATCCCACAACTGGTTGATCAGATGTAAGCAGTGCAAGTCTGGACAACCAGTCAAGGATGGTGATAGAGAATTAAATAATTCACAGGCAGTAGAGGTTCTGAAAATATCTCCATCCTCAATGTTGAGGAAAATATATGCAAAAAAAAGGCTGAAGCATTTACACCAGTCAGAAGATGATGAAGAAGTGGATTATCCCCCGAGAAGTACAATCGCATAAGGACCTTAGGAATTGTACAACTTGCAGGTTCTTCTCAAGGCCACAGTCATCCTGATTAGAGCTACATCACCATTCCTTCACTGTGGCTGTGTCAAAATCCTGAAATTCTCTTCCTAATAGCACTGCAGGTGGTTCTGTATCCCATGGACTGCAATGGTTCATGCAGCTCTCTCACCATCACTTTCTCAGAATGATTAGGGATAAGCAGTAAATATTGATTTAACAAATTATGCTAGTATTCTGTGAATTGATGCATTTTATCAGTTTTTTCCCATGCCTAGTGAGGCCAGGAGCAGGGGGCGTAGTCTCAGGCAGAAGGTTAATTATTTATCATAAATAATGAGGAATTTCTTCACTCTGAGGATTGTGAATCTTCAGAATTCTCCACCCCCCCCTCCCAGAGATGCTCAGTTGTTCAGTATACTCAAGGATGAATTATACTGATCAGGCAGATCAGATTTTTGATTAGATGGATGAGGGTAAAGCAGTTGATGTGATGTATATGGTTTTCAGTGAGGCGTTTGATAAGGTTCCCCATGGTAGGCTATTGCACAAAGTACAGAGGCATGAGATTGAGGGTGATTTAGCAGATTGGATCAGAAGTTAGCTAGTTGAAAGAAGACAGAGGGTGTTGGTTGATGGGCAGGAATCAAACCTGGGTCCCTGGTGCCGTGAGGCAGTAGTGCTAACCACTGAGTCACCATGCTGCCCATTAGAGAGAAGAAGGTTGAGAGGTGACTTAATTGAGACATATAAGATAATCAGAGGGTTAGATAGGGTTGACAATGAGAGCCTTTTTCTTCAGATGCTAGTGGCTAGCATGAGGAGACTTAGCTTTAAACTGAAGGGTGATAGATATAGGACAGATGTCAGAGGCAGTTTCTTTATTCAGAGAGTAGTAGGGACGTGGAACACACTGCCTGCAACAGTAGTAGGCTCGCCGACTTTAAGGGCACTTAAACGGTATTAGATAAACATATGAATGAGAATGGAATAGTGTAGGATAGATGGGCTTCAGATTGGTTCCACAGGTCGGCGCAACATCGAGGGCCGAAGGACCTGTACTGCGCTGTAATGTTCTATGTTCTAAATTCTATTAAGCAGAGAAGTGGTGTCTCGCTCAAAGGTCAGCTGTTGTCATATTGAAAGGTGGAGCTAGCTAAAAGGCCTACTGATACTCTTATTTCTTATCTTTCTTTGTGTGTTACCCTCTTCAGTACATCTATTTCAGATGGTCATTCAAAGTTACTAATATTGGTGTGTTTCTGGAATCGCGTGTAGACTAACCTAGCAGATTTACTTCCCTACATGTTCTTAGTGAGTCAGCTGGAAGTTTACAACAACTTCGTAAGCATCATTACTAATCCGAGTTTTATTTAATCCTTTAATTGAACTTAAATTACTAACCCATCCATCATAGGTTTTGGACACAAGTTCCTGATTCATTTGTTTCCATCAATGGGTTATCAATCCAGGAACTTAACCATTATGCTACCACAACCCCAGCTACTTATAATCATTTTGTATTGTTATTTTCAAACTAAAGTACCTCAAAAAAGATTTTTTGTATAACAAATATTATGTTTGTGACTATGATATATTTACTCAGTAATATTGCCTTTGGCTTGAATTTTATTTGTATGCTAATATTTTCTAATTAGTAGTTAAGGCTGTATTTATTCTAATTACACATTTTGAAATAACCCCAAAAAAAGTTTACCCTTTTTAGATTGTATCACTGTTAAAGCTTTAAATTTAAAAATGCTTGTTTGATGCAAAATTTTTTGTAACGTATTTGTGAAGACTGGCTGTTCAAATTACTTTAATATTTTCTTGATGACATTATCTGCTTTATCACTTTTATACATGGAAGTGGAGACACTGTTTTCAAAAATATGTAAAACGATTACTTTAAATGTTCATTTGCAAATGTTAATTTATTATAAACAATATTCATCTATTTCCTTCAATTCACATAAGTTGAATTATTTAACATAAATTGAAATCATGAAATACAAACAATTGTATTCATTAATTTTTTAATTCAAGTTGCTTCATAGTTGTGTTTTTTGATCAAAGCAAAATGACTGAATTGGTAGAAACAATTATATATCATCCCCAAACACCACAAGACACAGTCACAGCTAAATAATTAATTTTGAGTGAAATCACCATTGTAATGTTGGTAACAATGAGATCAATCTGCCCACAGCACAGTATGAAGATTACGTATCTGTGTTGTGATGTTGGTCAAGGACGACGGATGACTGGGTAAGCAGAAGAATTTCATATTCTTCTATTGGAAAGTACTATAGGATCCCATGGACAGGTAAAACAGCTCAGCATCACATTCACTTGTCAGCCTAGATTATGCATTCAAGTTCTAAGAGAGACAATGACAAGATGACAATTAGAAAACTTTATTGCATGTTAGACAATATCCAATAGTGAAAGGCCTTAACATGTATAAGAATTTCCACAAATGCTGATATCCAAAACCTTAAATTACTTTCCAGAAAACACATTTAGTTGTGATGATTCAACCAGACTGTGATTTTGAAGTTATCATGTAAGGAATTTATAGTTTAAACTTCAGAAAGGAACACTCATCTTTTATATTCATTACATACCACACGTCTACATAATTACAATCCCTTTACTTTCTCCCACAATACATGCCCATGTTCCCATTATGCTGGGTAGCAAGTGCAAGTGACTGTTTCCAGGGACTTTCGAGAGTTTTCAGGGAATTTCTTAAGTCCACCTGCAAGAGTAAAGCAGTTAAGTCAGGTTGTTCTTGCCCTTAGTCATGTTGGGATGAATTTATAGAGCTACCTACATAAAATCTCTATTTAAGATTTTTTATTGATTTACAGGGAAGCCTGTAAACTGATCTCAAAAATGACTTTCACTCAACCACAGTATGAAGCACCGTGTTTTCAGGTGAATCTGGAAATCAACTTTTTTGACCCAACTTTCTTTCCTCTTAGAAGTAAATGGGCAGTTTATAGGTAATTGTTCATGACCCGTTATCTCCAATGCCTTTCTGGAATTTCAAAAGACTCAAATATTGATCCATTTCAAGTTTCCAAACATAAATACATTACACTTTTATCTCAGTAAAACAAAACATGTTTTCATCTGATCTCTATCAATCAAAACATCCAGGCCTACAGTCATGTAAGCTGCAAAACAAGTCCCATGACCTGCAACATTTCCCACCCTCAATTTGAAGCTATAATCCCAAAATGCAAAAATCTTATAAATCACATAATTGTAATGCTGATGTTTTCATTTACCTTAGATTGGTTTCAGTTTTTAGGTAGTGAACATTAGAAATTGTGGTCAAATAATTATTCTGGAATTTTGCTTGACTATAAATCTTATAGTTTTTAGGAATAATATTTCCTTTGGATAACTAGATATGTGAAGTGAAGTTCATGATATGAATATTTTGTGTAGCCTGAAGAAAGAGTTTGTTAGGTACTTCACATTATCCTTTTGTCTTCCATGTTTTCATTTTTCTTGTGTATTAAATAGTTGATCACTGAATCCTCTGCTTAATGGATAGTAGCCGGACATTGGAATCTACTGTTTGCATGAAACTGATGAGCTTTACAATAGTCATTAATCCTCTGTCCAAAGTAGAAAATGCTGTGTAAATAGGGCACATAAAATAAGTGAAGCAAATTTGTTTGCTTTAGAGCATGGGAGTAACTGTGCAGCAGAATTCATTGGTTTAGTCATTCATGCTCAATGGACAACTTGTGAAATAAGGATTGCGATATATCAGAATGACTCAGAACTAATTTAAAGCAAGTACAATTAAACTTGCCCATTCTGTATTGATTAAATAGAGTTCTGCCACTGGATGCAATGGAGTTAAATTTATTAACCTATCTAAAGATGATTGTTACCACCAATTACAAGCAATGACTACAGTATAAACTTAATATATAAAAGTATAAGTGATACAACATCAATATTGGACCCAGGGCACAAAGGTGATCAACTTTCCTTGCACCAGTGGTACTGATGACATGATTTGCCTCAAATCTCTACCTAACTGGAGGCTTGACATTGTTACATTGATTTCTTTTCAGTATGTCTTGCAAAATTATATACTCCCTTGTTGCCATCTGCAGTATCATTCTATATGAGAGAGAAGTTTGTCCTAATTCTTCCATTAAATTTTGACTTAGTTGGTCTGTGGGTATGTTCATCCCAAACATCAGGAGAAGAGTTGCTTGCAATTCCAAGTATTCCTCAAGACACCTCATCTATTACTCAGACCATGAAGTGAACCATGTGCTAAACCTGTGGTTGAAATTATGGCTTCCCTGATGTTATGCTGGTATTTTTTGATTATCAACACTGTCATCACTCTTTAATGTCCAAATGAATCATAAAATCCTTACAGTGTGGAAGCAGGCCATTCAGTCTGTCAAGTTCATACTAATCCTCTGGAGGGCATCCCACCCCAGTCAAGCTCATACTAACCCTCTGGAGGGCATCCCACTAACCCTTTCCCTGTTACCCTACATTTCCCAAGGCCAGTCCACTTGGCCTGCAGATCTCTGGACTATGGGAGGAAACGGGAACACCCAAAGGAAGCCTACACAGACAAGGGCCGAATATCACTTGAGGAGAATCAAACCCAGGTCCCTGATGCTGAGAGGCAGTAGTATTAACCACTGAGCTACCGTGTTCAGATCCAACCCAGTTTGTAGATGCCAAAATGGATTCAGTGTCTGGACTGCTGTTTGACAGTTCATATACAATCTACCTGTTGGGGTGATCGGGGCTCAAAATATCACAGTTCCCAAAAATATCATCAGAATAAGTCTCTCCACCAATCATCTGTCTTCAAGTTAAAATAAGACCCAGTGAGCTGCTTTCCATTGTCAAGCTGTCAGAGGGGCTGATTTGTCAAGTTGAGGTCTGTTCTGTAAAAGGGGCTTGGGAGGGTTCTGGGTAATCCAAGTTGGAGGACAGGGAAAAGTTGTGGCTGAAAGAGCTGCTCCTTTTTTGAGGTATTTTCAGTGTTGGAGATCTTTTTTTTAATTCCAGAAGCAGTAATTACTGTTTTATAAGCTGTTGCATTGTTTTGGAACTTTGAGAAATAAGACTAAAACAATAGCACTTTAGATTAGATTAGATTACTTACAGTGTGGAAACAGGCCCTTCGGCCCAACAAGTCCACACTGACCCGCCGAAGGGTAACCCACCCAAACCCATTCCCCTACATTTACCCCTTCACCTAACAGTACAGGCAATTTAGCATGGCCAATTCACCTAACCTGCACATTTTATTTTTTGGATTGTGGGAGGAAACTGGAGCACCCAGAGGAAACCCACGCAGACATGGGGAGAATGTGCAAACTCCAAGCAGACAGTCACCTGAGGCGGGAATTGTACCCGGGTCTCTGGCGCTGTGAGGCAGCAGTGCTAACCACTGTGCCACCCACTTTAAAAAGGGGAAAGACAGACAAAGGGCAGTGACCATATGGGCAAATAAGAAAGGAGCATACACTGCTGTCTGACCTAGCAGGAACCTGCATAGCTGCTGCCTTTGCTATCTGATTTCAAGTATCTCTGGACATGGGCGTTCATTCCAAGAAAAATAAACAAACAGCAACATTCATAGCTGACCTTGGAGAAACCTGTGAATGGGAGCTTCCAGCTGGGGAGCAGCTAAGTGGCCTTTTAAAGTGTAACCTTACTGGTTTTCTTTTGTGAATCTAGAACAGTGAGTAGAGTAGGGTTTTTTTTTTCATATGTTGTTATTAAGATCTGTCTCTTGATTGAACTTTAAAAATACAAAAACACAGGTACTAAGCTAGTCTGGAACAGTGTTTTTAGAGCAAAAAGTCTGTGCTATTTTCAGGGTCTATGGATTGTTGAGGTGCAAATATAGCCTTTAGTAGAATGATGTGCTCCTCCTTTTGGATGTGGGAGATTAGGGAGAGTTTCCATGTTCCTGATGATTATGTCTGCAAAAGGTGTGCTTGGCTGTGAAACCTATCAGATTGCATTGATCAGTTGGACTGACAGAGGCAGTGAGGAATTTACAGGAGCTGAGGGTGTGATGGATGGCAGTTGTGGGAAGGGAGATAAACCAAAGGTACAGTCAGGTAGATGGGTGACAACAAGAAAGGTAGGAGAGGGAGGTAGGTAGAGTAGGAGTCTCCTGTGGCTATCCCCATGTCCAGCTTTTACTATAGTCATGAAGAGGGATAGGAGCAAATGGTATGGGAAAGTACTTAATTTGGGAAGGGGAATTACAATGCTATTAGGTAGGAACTGTGGAGCATAAATTGGGAACAGATATTCTCAGGGCAATGCACTACAGAAATGTAGAGGTTGTTTAGGGAGCACTTGCTACGAGTGCTGGATAGGTTTGTCCCACTGAGGCAAGGAAGGGATGGCAAGGTGAGGGAACCTTGGATGACAAGAGATATGGAACAGCTAGTCAAGAGGAAGAAGGAAGCTTACTAAGGTTGAGGAGGCAAGAATCAAACAGGGCTCTAGAGTGTTACAAAGTAGCCAGGAAGAACAGAAGAATGGACTTTGGAGAGCTAAATGGGGCATGAAAAAGCCTTGATGGATAGGACTAAAGAAAAGCCGAAGGCATTCTACATTTGTGTGAGGAACAAGAGGAAGGCCAGAGTGTGGGTAGGGTCAATCAGGGATAGTGGAGGGAACTTGTGCCTGGAGTCAGAGGAGATAGAGGAGGTCCTTAATGAATACTTTGCTTTAGTATTCATTACTGAAAGTGACCTCGTCGTTTCTGAGGACAGTGTGAAACAGGTTGATATGCTTGAACAGGTTGATGTTAAGAAGGCGTTGGCCTGGAAACTTTGAAAATCATGAGGATAGATAAGTCTCCTGTGTTAGATGGGATATAGACAAGGGTTTCTACAGGAAATGAGGGAAGAGATTGCTGTGCTTTTGGCGATGATCTTTGCTCCTCACTGTCCACTGGAGTAGTACCAGATGATTGGAGAGTGGCAAATGTTATTCCCTTGTTCAAGAAAGTGAATAGGGATAATCCTGGGAATTAGAGACCAGTCAGTCTTACGTCTGTGGTGGGTAAATTATTGGAGAGGATTCATGAGACAGGATTCATGATTATTTGGAAAAGCATAGCTTGATTAGAGACAGTCAACATGGCTTTGTAAGGGGCAGGTCATGCCTCACAGGCCTTATTGAATTCTTTGAGGATGTGACAAAGCACATTGATGAAGGTAGAGCAGTGGATGTGGTGTATATAAATTTTAGCAAGGTATTTGGTAAGGTTCCCTATGGGAGGCTCCATCAGAAAGTAAGGAGGCATGGGATACAGGGGAAATGTGGCTGTCTGGATACATGTTTGACTGGCCCATAGAAGACTGAGGGTGGTAATAGATGGAATGTATTCAGCTGGAGCTCGGTGACCAGTGGTGTTCCACAGGGATCTGTTCTGGGACCTCTGCTCTTTGTGATTTTTGACTTGGATGAGGAAGTGACAGAGTGGATTAATAAGTTTGTCAATGACACAAAGGCTGATGGAGTTGTGAATAGTGTGGAGGGCTGTTGTAGGTTGCAACAGGACATTGACAGGATGCGGAGCTGGGCTGAGAAGTGACAGATGGATTTCAACCTGGAAAAGTGTGAAGTGATTCATTTTGGAAGGTTGAATTTGAATGCAGACTACAGGGTTAAAGGTAGGATTCTTGGTGTGTGGAGGAACAGAGAAATTTTGGGGTCTACGTCCATCAATCCCTCAAAGCTGCCACCCAAGTTAATAGGGTTGTTAAGAAGCCGTATGATGTATTGGCTTAAATAAGCAGGGGGGTTGAGTTTAAGAGCTGTGAGGTTATGCTATAGCTCTATAAAGCCCTGGTTGGACCACACTTGGAATATTGTGTTCAGTTCTGGTTGCCTCATTATAGGCAGGATGTGGAAGCTTTAGAGAGTATGCAGGGAGATTTACCAGGATGCTGCCTGGATTGGAGGGCATTCTTATAAAAAAAGGTTGAGGGAGCTAGAGCGTTTCTTATAGGAGCAAAGAAGGATGAGAGGTGATTTGATTGATTTGTACAAGATGATGAAAGGCATGGATTGAGTGGATAGCTAGAGACTTTTTCCCAGGGTGGAAATGGCTATCACGAGGAGGCACAATTTTAAGGTGATTGGAGTAAGGTTTAGGGAGATGTCAGAGGTAGGTTCTTTACACAGAGAGCGGTGGGTGTGTGGAATGCACTGCCAGCAGTGATAGTAGATTCAGATACATTAGGGACATTTAAGCGACTCGGATAGACACATTGATGATAGTAAAATGTAGGGTATGAAGGTTAGTTTGGTCTTAGAGTAGGATAAAGGGTCGACACAACATCAAGGGCCAAAGGGCCTGTACTGTTCTATGTTCTAAGTTTGCTGTTTTGGAAAATGTATGGGAGAGATGGACTCTCAGGGGAATGTAGCTCTGACAACCAGCTTTCTGATCCCAAGACTGGCTCTAAGGTAACGAGGGGAATGCCAGGTTCTAAGTGATCAATTTGTGATAGGGATCTCTCTCGTCAGAGGCACAGGCAGTTGATTCTGTGGCCGACAGTGAGACATCCAAATGGTGTGTTGTCTTCCTGGAGCCAGGATCAAAGGTAGCTTGGAGAGGGTGCTGAGTATTCTCAAAAGGGTGAGGGACCAGCAAGAGGTCATTGTACACATTGGAAAAAACACAATAGGGTGAGAAAAGGATGAGATTCTGAGGAGAATAAGTTAGTCAGGAATCCTCAAGGGTAGTAATATTTGGATTACTCCCAGTGCCATGAGCTCTTGAGGGTAGGTACAGGAGGATAGAGCAGATGAATGCATGGCAAAGGAGCAGGAGAGAAGGGTACACATTTTTGGATGATTGGAATGTCTTCTGGGGTGGAAGTGACCTGAATAAGAAGGATAGATTGCACCTGAATTGGAAGGGGACTTATATACTGTGGGGAAATTTGATAGAACTGCTCAGGAGGATTTAAACTAGTAAGGGGTGGAGAGTGGAACCCAAGGAGATAGTGAGGAAAGAGATCAGTTTGAGACTAGTACAGTTGGAAAAAAGGTAAGTCAAGCAGACAGGGCAGGCAAGAACAAAGTAGAGAACGAGGTAGGACAGATAAATTAATGTGCATTTAGTTCAATGCAAGAGGCCTAATAGGTAAGGCAGATGAAATCAGATATTGGTTGGAAACACAGGACTGGAATATCATAGCAATCAAAGAGATGTGGCTCAGGGATGGACAGGACTGGCAGCTTAATATTCCAGGGTATAGATGCTATAGTAAGGATTGAAAGCATTGGGGGTGGGGTGGGGTGCAAGAGAGGAGGGGGTGTGGCGTTTTTATAAGGGATAACATTACAGCTGTATTTAGGGAGAATATTCCTAGGAATATGCCCCGGCAATTTATTTGGGTGGAACTGAGAAATAAGAAAGGGATGATCACCTTATTGGGATTGTTCTATAGACCCCCTAATAGTCAGCAGGAAATTGAGAAACAAATGTGAAAGGAGATCCCAATTATCCGTAAGAATAATAGGGTGGTTATGGTAGGGGATGTTTTTGTCCAAAAGCCTTTTAAATGTTGCTAATGTACCCGCCTCAACCACTTCCACTGGCAGCTCATTCCATACACGTACCACCGTCTGTGTAAAAGAAGTTTCTCCTCAGGTTCCCACTTATTCTTTCTCTTCTAGCCTTACACAGATGTCCTCTAGTCCTCGATTCTCCAACCCTGGAAAAAGGTCTGAGTGCATTCACCCCATCCATGCCTCTCATGATACACTTCTATATGATCTCCCCTCAGTCTCCTATGCTCTAAAAAAAAAGTTGGGCTTGTCCAACTTCTCACCATAACTCAATCCCTTGAGTCCTAGCAACATTCTTGTAAGTTTCTTCTGCATGCTTTCCACTTTAATATTATCCTTCTTATAAAAAGGTGACCAAAACTGAATGCAACATTCCAAGTGCAGCCTTACCAATGTCCTGTACAACTGCAACATAACTTGCCAACTTTTATACTCAGTGCCTTGACTAGTATGCCAAAAGTCTTCTTTACTGCCCTGTCTACCTGTGACTCCACTTTCATAAAATTGTGCACCTGTACTCCAAGATTCTTCTGTTCCACTGCACTCCTTAAGGCCCTACCATTCACCTTAAAACTCCTACTTTGATTTGATTTTGCAAAATGCCACACCTCAAACTTATCTACATTAAACTCCATTTGCCAGTTCTCAGTCCAAGTCCCTAGCCGATCAAGGTCTTCTTGCTGCAATTTCTGATAAACTTCCTCATTGTCCATGATTCCACCTATTTCAGTGTCATCTGCAAACTTGCTAATCATGCCTTGTACATTCTCATCCAAATCATTGATATAGATTACAAACAGCAATGGGCCCAGCAATGATCCCTGAGGTGCATCACTTAGTCACAGGCCTCTAGTCTGACAAGCATCCTTCCACTATTGCCCTCTGCTTCCTACCATCACGTTAATTGTCTGTCCAATTTGCTAGCTGTCCCTGGATTTCATGCGATGTAAGCTACCAGAGCAGCCTACTGTGAGGAACTTTATCAAAGGCCTTACCAAAATCCATATAAACTGCATCCACCGCCCTGCTCTTGTCAACCTTCCTGGTGAGGAGAAAGTGAGGATTGCAGATGCTGGAGATCAGAGCCAAACGTGTGGCACTGGAAAAGTACAGCCAGTCAGGCAGCATCCGAGGAGCAGGAGAGTCGATGTTTTGGGCACAAGCCTTTCATCAGGAATGTGGTGTTGGCCCAAGGAGGCTTAGATATAAATAGTAAGGGGATAGGGCTTCGGGTGAAGGTAGCCTGGAAGGCATTAGGTAGATGAAGGTGGGGGGTGAAGATGATTCCACTTTGACCTATCACCATCACCCCCCACCTTCATCTACATATCATCTTCCAAGCTGCCTTCCACCCAGCCCCATCCCCTCCTATTTATCTCTCAATCCCCTTCACCTCCCCCCCCACCCCATGTTCCTGATGAAGGTCTTATGTCTGAAATGTCGATTCTCCTGCTCCTCGGATGCTGCCTGACCTGCTGTGCTTTTCCAGCACCACACGTTTTGACAGACTGACGGGCAGAGGGGGTGGGGTAGCCTTGTTGGTAAGGGAGGATATTCAGTCCCTTGCACGGGGGGACCTAGAGTCAGGGGATGTAGAGTCAGTGTGGATAAAGCTGCGAAATGCTAAGGGTAAAAAGACCCTCTTGGGAGTCATCTACCGGCCCCCAAACAGTAGTCTGGATGTCGGATGTAAGTT
>NC_057714.1:82498120-82512348 GCF_004010195.1 Chiloscyllium plagiosum
GCACATCTGGATAGTAGAATCAGGATAGGACAGAGTCAGCATGGATTTATGAAGGGGAAATCATGCTTGACTAATCTTCTTGAATTTTTTGAGGATGTAACTCTAAAGATGGACGAGGGAGATCCAGTAGATGTAGTGTACCTGGACTTTCAGAAAGCTTTTGATAAAGTCCCACACAGGAGGTTAGTGAGTAAAATTAGGGCGCATGGTATTGGGGGCAAAGTACTAGATTGGATTGAAAATTGGTTGGCTGATAGGAAACAGCTCCATTTCGGAATGGCAGGCAGTGACCAGTGGGGTACCGCAGGGATCCGTGCTAGGACCACAGCTTTTTACAATATATGTTAATGATATAGAAGATGGTATCAGCAATAACATTAGCAAATTTGCAAATTAGCACATTGCACATTAGCAAATTTGCTGATGATACAAAGCTGGGTGGCAGGGTGAAATGTGAGGAGAATGTTAGGAGATTACAGGGTGACCTGGACAAGTTAGGTGAGTGGGCAGATGCATGGTAGATGCAGTTTAATGTGGATAAATGTATGGTTATCCACTTTGGTGGCAAGAGCAGGAAGGAAAATTACTACCTCGATGGAATCAATTTAGGTAAAGGGGCCGTACAGAGAGATCTGGGTGTTCTTGTACACCAGTCACTGAAGGCAAGTATGCAGGTACAGCAGGTAGTGAAGAAGGCTAATAGCATGCTGGCCTTCATAACAAGAGGAATTGAGTATAGAAGCAAAGAGGTGCTTCTGCAGCTGTACAGGGCCCTGGTGAGACCACACCTGGAGTACTGTGTGCAGTTCTTGTCTCCAAATTTGAGGAAAGACATTCTGGCTATTGAGGGAGTGCAGCGTAGGTTCACGAGGTCAACTCTGGAATGACGGGATTGCCTTACACTGAAAGACTGAAGTGACTGGGCTTGTATACCCTGGAGTTTAGAAGACTGAGAGGGGATCTGATGGAGATGTATAAGATTATGAAAGGATTGGACACTCTGGCAGCAGGAAACATGTTTCCGTTGATGGGTCAGTGCCGAACCAGAGGACACAGCTTAAAAATACGGGGTAGACCATTTAGGACAGAGATGAGGAGAAACTTCTTCACCCAGAGAGTGGTGGCTGTGTAGAATGCTCTGCCCCAGAGGGCAGTGGAGGCCCAGTCTCTGGATTCATTTAAGAAAGAGTTGGATAGAGCTCTCAAAGATAGTGGAATCAAGGGTTATGGAGATAAGGCAGGAAGAGGATACTGATTAGGAATGATCAGCCATGATCATATTGAATGGCGGTGCAGGCTCGAAGGGCAGAATGGCCTACTCCTGCACCTATTGTCTATCGTCTATTGACAACCTTCCTGGTCACTTCATTAAAGAACTTTAACAAATTTGTGAGGCATGATCTTCCACACACAAAGCCATGTTAACAACTCCTAATCAAACCCTATCTTTCCAAATGTATTCGTATTCAAACCCTGCCTTTCCAAATGTATGTATATCTTATCCCTGAGAATCTTCTCAAATATCTTATCTATCACAGATGTTAGGCTTACTGGTCTATACTTCCCAGGCTTTTCTTTGCAGCACTTCTTGATTAACGACCCTCCAGTGTTTCAGGGCTTGGTCAGACGGACCAATAGGCCAAGGAGTGGCAGATGGAGTTTAAATTGGATAAATGTGAGGTGCTGCATTTTGGAAAGGCAAATCAGGGCAGGACTTATATATTTAATGGTAAGGTCCTGGGGAGTGTTGCTGAACAAAGAGACCTTGGAGTGCAGGTTCATAGCTCCTTGAAAGTGGAGTCGCAGGTAGATAGGATAGTGAAGAAGGTGTTTGGTATGATTTCCTTTATGGTCAGTGCATTGTGTATCAGAGTTGGGAGGTCATGTTGCGGCTGTAAAGGACATTGGTTAGGCCACTGCTGAAATACTGCATACAGTTCTGGTTGCTCTTCCATGGGAAAGATGTTGTCAACTTGAAAGGTTGCAGAAAAGACTTACAAGGTGTTATCACGACTGGAGGATTTGAGCTGTAAGGAGGATCCAGCTGGGGCTGGTTTTCCTGGAGCATCAGAGACTGAGGGATAACTTTATCAAGGTTTATAAAATCATGAGGGGCACAGATAGGATAACTAGACAAAGTCTTTTCCCTGGGGTGGAGGAGTCCAGAACTAGAGGGCATGGGTGAGAGATAAGAAGGCAAAGATTTGTAAGGGAACTAAGGGGCAACTTTTTCACACAAAGGATGGTGGATGTGTGGAATGAGCTGCCAGAGGAAGTGGTGGAGGTTGGTACAATTACAACATTTAAAAGACATCTGGATGGGTACATGAATAGGAAGGGTTTAGAGGGATATGGGTCAAAGCGGGCAAATGGGACTAGATTAATTTAGGATATCTGGTTGGCATGAACAAGTTGGACCGAAGGGTTTGTTTGTGTGCTACACATCTCTATGAGTCCAAGTCACTGGATTAATGTGCATGTGGTCCCATTATAAAAACTCACAATTAGTTATTAATAATTGTTAACTGCTCTCAGGCAAGCGTAAATGATAATGGTTAGAAATGTAAAGACCAATTTTTAAAAATGTATTATTGAAGAGGGAAGAATGCCATCTCAAAACTTTAGAATTCAAAATGAACCCGGACCATGCACTGTGACTGTGCAATCATCCACCTTAAAAATTCTCAACAGCATTTCTTATTATTTGGCCACTAAAGGGTCTCAATTGGCCTCTGACTAGGATGGTAGATTTCAAACATCCCCACTGCTGGGAAAATTCCCCAAGTCTAGAAGATGATGGGTGTATCAGTATCCATCATCGCATACTATTTTACACCCCCACCTCTTTAGTCTGCTCCCAAGGGTCCAAAACATTCTGCCCATGGTTTCAGGGAACTAACTCAATGTTTACCATTGCAAAACAAAACCAGTAGAAATAAAATCTATCATAATCTACTTCAGCTTTCCCTCACCTGAGGCAGTCTTTATCCTTAGCTACAAATACTCAATACATTTCAGATCATATAATGGCTTTTATTAGCCAGCAGGCTTGTCACTAGAACTGCAGTATTAGTCAGTTGCATGCTTTGTGATTTCAGCAATCAGTTTTAATTAGCACTAGTCACGTATTAGACCAATACTAGTCATTGCCTGGGGTACTGCTCATTGAATTGGATGACATGCTGCTCAATAATGTGGGTTTGTTAAGCTCAACAACAAAAGGTCGAAATAATTTGCATCTATCCTTCTTTACCAAATATATGTCCTTATATGTGGATCTATGTATATTTTTAACATCTGAGCGCACAAGTATAAAAAGAGAAATATAACCATCCAACCGTTAAGAATCCAATGTAAGATACAAGGACCTGATCTGGTTTATCCATTCCAAAGTTACCTTTGCCTTTATCTCAGCTTTACTTAGAAACAGATTTATTTTGCTCATGATTCATCTCATTTCTGAAAACTCCCCATATCTGACCCAAGTGATTACAGCCTAGTTCAGTCAGACGAGATCAGTTATTTCACATTTTCATTGCTGTACTGTAGTTAACTTGTGGGGAAATTGAGCAAGGTGGGATAATATGAGGGAGTAAGTTACTGGAGATGCTGCAATCAGTACTGAAAACAGAAAACGCTGGAAATCACAGCGGGTCGGAAAGCATCCATGGAGAGAAAACAAGCTAATGTTTCCAGTCTCGGTGACTCTTCATCAGAGATGACGTGAAATGTGGAGGGGGCAGCATTTATGCAAAAATAGAGAGGAGGTAGTCGGCTGGGGGAGAAAGAGCGTTGATAGTGCAGGTTAAGTGATCAGAATTAAGTGAGAATGGCAGAACAATAGTGTGTCCAACTGCCAAATTGGAAATAACAGACAGTCCCACTGGAGTGAGGGGAGGAGAGAGGATATAGTGACAGAGAATGCAACAAATAAAGCTAAAAGAAAGGGAAGAAATGGGAGTATGTTCAAAATCTGAACTAAATGTTAAGTGCAGAAAGCTATAAAGTGCCTGGGCTGAAAGTAGAATATTGCATGCAATTCTGGTCTCCCTCCTATTGGAAGGATGATGTGAAACTTGAAAGGGTTCAGAAAAGATTTACAAGGATGTTGCCAGGGTTGGAGGATTTGAGCTACGGGGAGAGGCTGAACAGGCTGGGGCTGTTTTCCCTGGAGCATCGGAGGCTGAGGGGTGACCTTATAGAGGTCTACAAAATTATGAGGGGCATGGATAGGATAAATAGACAGTCTTTTCCCTGGGGTGAGGGAGTCCAGAACTAGAGAGCATAGGTTTAGGGTGAGAGGGCAAAGATATAAAAGAGACCTATAGGGCAACTTGGAGGCTGGTACAATTGCAACATTTAAGAGGCATTTAGATGGGTATATGAATAGGAAGGGTTTGGAGCGATATGGGCTGGGTGCTGGCAGGTGGGACTAGATTGGGTTGGAATATCTGGTCAGCATGGACGGGTTGGACCGAAGGATCTGTTTCATCTCTATGACTCTATAAAATCATGAGGGACGTGGATAGGATAAATAGACAAAGTCTTTCCCTGAAGTGGTGATGTCCATAACTACAGAGTAATGGGGAAGGATTTAAAAGGGACCTAAGGGGCAACCTTTTCATGCAAAGGTTGGTGTGTGTATGGAATGAGCTGCCAGAGGAAGTTTTAGGGGCTGATACAATTACAACATTTAAAAGGCATCTGGATGGCTACATGAATAAGAAGGATTTAGAGGGATATGGGCCATGTGTTGGCTAATGGGACTAGATTAATTTCGGATATCTCGTTGGCATGGATAAGTTGGATCGAAGGGTCTGTTTCCATGCTGTACATCTCTATGACTCGATGATTTTATGGGATGTTGTTCCTCCAGTGTGTGCTATGATTCACTGGAGCACTCTAGCATGCTGAGGATAGTCAAGTGGGCATGTGAGCAGGGTGCTGTGTTACAATAACTGGCTATGGGAAAGTTGGGGTCATACTTGCCCTTGGACTGGAGGTGTTCTGCAAAGTCTTGGTTTCTTCAATATGAAGGTGTGTGAGGTGGTGTGGAAAGATGTCAGTGTGTGCCCACATCTCAAAATATCCATACAATCCTGCTAACTTTAGCATTTAGCTAATGACTGTTGCGAAGCACATTGGAAACCCTGAGGGGATGACTAAGTTGCTGATTAGAACAAGCATTGAATGAAGATTTAGCTTCATTCTAGCTTTACCTGCTAATAACTGGGCTTGAGAAGTTTTCTAAACGTTGCCAGGGTCAACAAAGAAAGGCAGTGGGGTGGGTGGCTTATTAGGGTCAGCACATTGACAGATCAGAGAGCCTTTGAATGCTATATAATGGCAGCTGCTTTCCTGCCTAAGTGGTTGGCATTTCCTCATCCTGAAACGGTGCTTTCACTAGTTGAGCGAATTTCCAACCCTTTTGTAGTGCTTTTTGCTACCTTGGACCTTTCTTGACATTGATCTGCTTTTCATTGCTGTCCGCCTTCACTGCAGCATGAGAATAACTCGTGCAGCTCTATCTTGTATTGTGTTTCTGTTTTTAAGAGCTGAGTATGTTAATGACACAAGGAACAAGATGGGACCAGTGCCGAGTGAGTGTGGTAACTCTGTGTTAGGGGAAACAAACAGAAAAAAAAGACACACTGCGTCTGTGATAAGGAACAGCAACACCAATCGTAGCAGCAGACCTCACAGGAACAGCAAGAGCAATAGTGCCCTTTACTTAGCTGAGTGCAGTTCTACAAGACAGAGGGAATGAGCGTACAGATCCAGTTTTTAAAATTTATTCACCAGCTGTGGGTGTCACTGGCCAGACGAGCATTTATTACCCATGCCAAATTGCTCTGAAGGCAGGTACAAATTAACCACATTGGCGTAAGACTAGATCAGGCACCAACCCTGAACAAATACATCCCATGAAATGTAGCTGTGCCCACCAACGCCATGCTACAAACCGTCTAAGAATAGCATGTTGTCTGCAAATGCCTGACAGTGGCACATCCTCCCCAAATAGGCCCAAGAGAGATCAGGGCCAACAGATGGCAGCTAACTACCTCAAACAACCGGTATCCATTACCACAAACTAGTTGATGGAGCAATTACCACAAGGCACCAGCAATTCTCATCTGGAAAAATACCACAGAGCTTGGTATCGCAAAGATGTCTGTGGCTAGTCACTTACCTGACATTGGCTGCAATGGACAGACATCATTATGCTAATGTTATGTATCCACTGACTTCCCCACAACCAATCCCAAGTCAAAGCATCCCCAAAGTCAATAACTTCTCCACCTCATTGATACTCATCTTCCACTTTGGGTACACCATTTTCCTCAAGGCTAAGTCACTTGGTGATATTTCAGAAAATTCTGTAATGGAATGTGGACATCTCTGGGCATCTAATTTTTGATGCCCCTGCCTAATTGCCTTTGAGAGCACATGGAAATGAGATGGCTGTACAATGGAACTACACAGAGGCCCTGCCTCTGATACTGCCAATGTTCACAGGGATGGGCCTTGACTAGAGAATTGCGGACAGATAGAGTTATGGATGTCTTTCTTTGGATGACAGGTAGACAAGCAGGAGGCTGGAAGAGCACAGCAAGCCAGGCAGCATCAAGAGGTGGAGAAGTCAATAATTCAGACAAGTCCTTCTCCACCTCCTGATGCTGCCTGGCTTTCTGTGTTCTTCCAGCCTCTGCTTGTCAACCTTGGATTCCAGCATCTGCAGTTTTTCTTTGTCTCTTCCTTTGGATGATTCCTGTCTTTCACAAAAGAGGAAGAATTTTTTTTTTCTTCTCCCCCAGCCCTCAATGACCTGCTGCATCTGGGAGATATGAAATACATAATCAAATACCCTGTAACGCACATCCTTAATCCTAGACAATAAACTTCAAATGAGCTGCACGTTTGCCCCTTTGAGTAAGACAGCAGCCCTGTATTGAGTGATCCCTGGGGCTGGGGTGCGAAAGCTCCTGGAAGTTCACTCCTTCAGTTGTCCATAGGTTTACTCTCACATGCTTTCCAATCTTCACCTGTGAAGATTATCCAGAAAGTGGTAGACATGTTTTATACAACCTGGACCCAGTTAGTTTGTTTCCCAATCGAGATTGCAAGCCTTCTGGTGGAATAGCAATGTATTTTTGGACCCTTCATAATCCCTCTATAATTAAATGTTTCCAATCAATCTTGTAATTGTCTGAGAAGCCGGGACTTTTAGCTTGTGGCATCCCGAGACAGTAAGCACTTGGCTGAGTAAATCCAGCACAGTAGTTTTAAACATGCAATCTAGGTGACTACAGCCACCTAGATTTTTATAGAATCAGTATTAGGATGTGAAAATCACAAATTCTTCATCTTACTTGTACATCAATCAAAAACCACTACATGTGAAAGCTCACAGGGCAAGGAATGTTTTAGGAATTGTGAAAGTAACTAGAATTTGATAAACACCAGAACAAGTTGTACCCTACTGACAAAGGATCAGTTAGACTCGAAACGTCAGCTCTTTTCTCTCCTTACAGATGCTGCCAGACCTGCTGAGATTTTCCAGCATTTTCTCTTTTGCTTTGTCCCTACAACCTTCTCTGAGGGAGCTTTGAAAACAAAGACTGTGGCCAATTTCCTTTCTGTCCAGAGCTCCCATTAGATTTCCCATGAACTTATGGTGGTTCAGCAGCAGAGAGTCTGAGGACATTCATGGTCATTATGATACAAATTAGAAAAAAGTCAATGAGTGGAGAATGTTGAGATTAAAATAATTGAGTGAACCTTTATATTTTTGAATAAATTCTAAATGCTTGAGCTTGCTGCACTTTTATTTATTATTATTGAGGTGGGAATAATCAGCAATGATTCACATAGACAATGGCAAATTTTGGAAAGACTGAAATATTATTCATAGGTACGCAGCAGCATCTAAATCTTGAATATAATAAGTTGTAGAGCTTTGTGTTTTGTGAGAAATATTCAACTGAGTTTCATCTTTATTAGAGTTTATTTCTTTCACTCAAAAAAATCTACATCCAACATAACTGGATAGTAAAGGCAAACTGATTTTGCCATATCACCTGCAAAGATTTTTTTAGGTAAGAGTGGCATGTAACAGCATAAGTTTTATTAATTTATTTTCCAAAAGAAATGGGAAATTCCATATTTTCTAGTGTCTCTTTCAATTTCTATGCAGAGATATGTATCCCCTACATTGCAGTGTCAACCTTGCATTATCTCACCAATATGTCATGAAATGTGTTTGGAACAAATGCCTGAAAACAACTTGCATTAGTGCAAACTCCCTGCAATCCTTCAGCTGTTTTCCTTTCTTTGTCACAGTTTGTTGACTGACTCAAAGTAACATGGCAACAAAAAAGTACCAACTTGTTCTCCGCATCCACTTTTGCTTTTTGTGTCCACTCTAATTTTCAGACAGATATGACCCCTGACAGCCAGTGATACTGTTTGAATTCCTGCTTGAATTCATGCAAATAATTGCCATGTTTTTGATCTGCTAAACATTTTCTGCCCTTTCATGAACTGAATTGGGCCTTGTCTTCAGCAGGGTATTTTGCATAATGTGGAATTATCCTCTTACCACTTGTAACGTAAGAAATTAACATGGAATTTGAAGGAATAGAAGAACTAACAAAGAAAATTGATGAGGGCAGAGCAGTAGATGTGATCTATACAGACTTCAGTAAGGCGTTCGACAAGGTTCCCCATGGGATTAGCAAGGTTAGATCTCATGGAATACAGGGAGAACTAGCCATTGGGATACAGAACTGGCTCAAATGTAGAAGACAGAGGGTGGTGGTGGAGGGTTGTTTTTTAGACTAGAGGCCTGTGACCAGTGGAGTGCCACAAGGATCGGTTCTAGGTCCTCTACTTTTTGTCATTTACATAAATGATTTGGAAGCGAGCATAAGAAGTATAGTTAGTAAGTTTGCAGATGACACCAAAATTGGAGGTGTAGTGGACAGCGAAGAGAGTTACCTCAGATTACAACAGGAACTGGACCAGATGGGCCAATGGGCTGAGAAGTGGCAGATAGAGTTTAATTCAGATAAATGCGAGGTGCTGCATTTTGGGAAAGCAAATCTTAGCAGGACCTATACACTTAATGGTAAGGTCCGAGGGAGTGTTGCTGAACAAAGAGACCTTGGAGTGCAGGGTTGGAGGATTTCAGCTATAGGGAGAGGCTGAACAGACTGGTGCTGTTTTCCCTGGAGCACGGAGGCTGAGGGGTGACCTTTTCGAGGTTTACAAAATTATGAGGGGCATGGATAGGATAAATAGACAAAGTCTTTTCCCTGGGGTTGGCGAGTCCAGAACTAGAGGGCATAGGTTTAGGGTGAGAGGGGAAAGATATAAAAGAGACCGAAGGTGGGTGGTACGTGTATGGAATGAGCTGCCAGAGGATATGGTGGAGACTGGTACAATTGCAAGATTTAAGAGGCATTTGGATGGGTATATGAATAGGAAGGGTTTGGAGGGATATGGGTCGGGTGCTGGCAGGTGTGACTAAATTGGGTTGGGATATTTGGTCAGCATGGACGGGTTGGACCGAAGGGTCTGTTTCCATGCTGTACATCTCTATGACTCTAATCCAACAGATGTTTATTGCAGCTGGCAATTATTTACAAACATTACATTCACAGGCATTGAAGGTTTAAAGTCATATTAACTACATAGGATAAAAAGAGCAGCATGCATTCAATACTCTGTCATGCTTCAGGTGATCCATGTTAAGATGCATTACGTGACCTTTATGCCCTTAGGTCCTGCACTATGATACAGTGATAATGCCATGATCATGTCTCTTCAAATTATACAGATTCACCTGCTCCACAGATGAATATGCAAGCAGATAAAACAGAGCTAACAAGACTAACAATTCAAACTTCAGGGTAACTTTGTGGAGGCTTGACAACTCATTCTGCTTTGGTGATTGTATGTCTGATGTCAGTATGGGTCACTCCCCACATGGTGCACTTGTCTTTGAACAGTTTGTCATTGTACTACAGTCTGTTGTCATACAGTATGCCTTACAAGATACTGAGAAAACTTGTCAGTGAGAATCATGCTTCTTGTGTTGCTATGCAGTTAAGCAGTGGAAAATATAAAGCAGTAACCAATCACAAGGATGTAATCTTCCTCATACACTGTAACTAAGCCTGTTGCTACTTCAATGCAAGTAGTGGTTGGAACACAGCATGGATGTAAGGCTCACTTCACTTGGAGTTTACTGTGTTTGGCACATCTCACATGTATTCATCAGTCTTTGAACATCTTGGTTTATTCCTGGTCAGACACAAATTCATGTGCTAGCACTCTTGCATGCTTGATACCCATGTTTTTCTCATGAAACATGGATATAATGCTTTGACATAATGCTTTTGCTGTTATGATTTGTTTACCCATGAAAAAGCAGTATATTTTTTCATCTTGTAGAAGACAGCATGTTTTGTGATGCATCTGTCACAGAAACATATCTTACCTGGGGCTGTGGAATTGCGGTAAGTAAGGTTTTCCTGATGGAACCTGCTTCAGAGAATTTTGATAATTGCCTTGCAACAAAAAGCAGACATTCTTCTGGAGCAAATCTCTCTGTGGAGACAACACACCTGCAAAGGTGGATTATACAGCGAGTGGAAATTTAAAAAGTCTGAAGCAACATTGCTGATACTCTGTTTTTTTCCTTGCAGGATTGCATTTTTTATAATATCCTTGAGTTTCCACAAATTAGGATGGATTTCACGGAAGGAGCAGAAGGTGTAAAAGAGGCTTATGTAGCTGATGTTGAGCTGGCATTTTGTGCTGTTAAATGGCAATCCTTGTCGTTGTGCTGCTGTCATCAATCCTTTATGGTGAGATTGCAGAGATTGAGATGTTTTGAGGTTGTACCATTTTGTTGGTCACCTGTCTTTTGTTGTAGAATCTGACTTGGCCCAGGCAGTCAAATTTCTTGCACATGCATGCTCAGTGTCTTTGGTGCCCTATGCTTTATAGATATGAAAAGCTGAACAGTTTTTCAGTATTTGCAACAAATGGCACCTGATGTAGATTTTGTTGATTTGGGTTGCTTTGCTGACCATAGCAACACTTAGAAAATAATATGCTTTATTAAATCATACAGTTGTTATTGGCCTAGCATTGTGGCTTCAGACTTGTGCCTAGCCTCAAGTAATGTGTTTGTGGCATGGCAAATTTTCTTTTCCAAAAGAACCTTTGTAAAGGCTTTAATTGATGAAGAAGTGATGACTAACCTAAGGTCTTTCTCTTGGCAATTCCTGTTCAGATAAGCAATGTTCATGCTTTTTGCTGCAGCATCTTCTGACAAACTGATCATCAGATGTAGTGGTTGCATCTGCGTGATATGAGTCAGCATATCCTGAAATTAACTCATATCTTGAACTGGTCTTCAAGGACTTTTCAGATCTGTTCTGGACATTCCTGCTCATCCATGGAAATACTAATTGTGTTGTTAATCCCTTTTTTGCTGATGGCAAACACATTTTCAGAGACATGCCTTCAGAATTGCTTATTGTTTGATTTGTAAAGTAGAATTGTAAATATTGTTTGAATATTTGTAATTCTGTAAAGGTATTGTTGGATTCCTAATTGATTTTTAACAGCTCTTTGTTATTTTCGAGAGTAGAGGGCAATGTACTGTTGATTCATTTTACTATTTTTGTTTCCCTCTTCTTTTACTATAGTTCTCTTCATTTTAGAGTCATGATAAAGTAATTGGAATGAGGTTGGCCAGTTGGATCTCATTGAGTATGAGTTCGCTGATTGGCCCATGTTAACTGACCCAATCAGGGAGCTCTAGCTGACAGGTATGAACAGAAGTCTCTTTGATCACACAGCATTGCCCTTTGATGTGAAGGGCAGTGTTTGTCACTGGCCACTTGGGTGTTTTCCTATCTTCCTGGTGGTGGAATTTGAATTAAGATTTGTGCACTTTGTGTCTTTCACTGTGTCTCACACCTGCACACACACACACCATGGGTGTTGGGGATAAAATAAGCACTACCGCACTTAGGCGGTAGTGTGGGGGTTAAAAAGGAAAAAAAGAAATAAATAAATAAACAGGAGATTATCACAAAAAAAAGAAATAAAAAAAAGAAAAAGAAAAAAAAATGAACAGAAGTCTCAGAAAATCTCCTTACTCTCAGGACTGGCTCTGAGCTGGCTGTCAGAGTCCATGGATTGTGCATGTGGAAACAAGGTTTGATGATGGGATACTGATGTCCATGGAGTTATTTCACGTAGAATCCCTGCAGTGTGGCAAGAGATCATTCAACCCATTGAGTCTAAAATTTAGCATGGCCAATTCACATAATCTGCACATTTTGGACTGTGGGAGGAAACTGGAGCACCTGACAGATACCCCACAGACATGGGGAGAAGATGCAAACTGCATAGGCAGTCACCCAAGACTGGAATTGAACTGGGTCCTTGGCACTGTAAGACAGCTGTGCTAACACTGTGTTGCTGTGCTGCCCTATTTTTTTATTATTCTTCCTTATTGCTACACATTAGATTAGATTAGATTAGATTCCCGACAGTATGCAAACAGGCCCTTCAGCCCAACAAGTCCATACCAACCGTCCGAAAAGTAACCCTCCCAGACTCATTTCCTCTGACTAATGCACCTAACAGAATGGGTATTTTAGCTCTGCCAATTCACCTGGCCTTCACATCTTTGGACTGTGGGAGGAAACCAGAGCACCCGCAGGAAACTCACACAGACACTGGGAGAATGTACAAACTCCACATAGACAGTCGCCCGAGGCTGGAATCGAACCTGGGAACCTGGTGCTGTGAGGCAGTAGTGCTAACCACTGAGCCACCAAGGCTTTGTCCCTTTGAAACTGTTGCATTAAGAACTGCAAGCTTTAAGAGTTGGAGACTTGTAGTTTCTGTCTGTAGGTGACACTGGCAATGAAAAGCTGTTAGACTGATGGACTGGATCTGTGGCAGGTAGTGAGGGAGCCAACAGAAGTTAAAACAAAAACATACATGACCTCACCATTACTTCTCTGCTGATTGCAAATACATCTGTCCATGACTGTATCAATAATAATGAATACCGCACAGTCTAGAGGAGGCTTCACAAATACCCCCATCCTCAGTGATGGAAGAGATCAATACATTGATACAGAAGGCTTTTGCAGCAATCTTTAGCCAGACATGCCAATGGGTGATCCATCTTGGCCTCCTCCAGTGGTCCCCTGCATTATAGATACCAGTCTTCAGCCAATTTGATTCACTCCATGTGATATCAAGAACTGGTTGGAGGCCTTGGATAGTGCAAAGGCTATGGGTCCTGACAAAATTACAGCAATAATACTGAAGTCTTGTGCTCCAGAACTTGCCATTCCCCTAGCCAGGCTGTTCTAGTACAGTTACAATACTGGCATCTACCCAACAATATGGAAAATATCTGGTTATGTCCTAAACATAAAAAGCTGGACAAATCTAACCCAGCCAACTACCACCCCATCATCAGTAAAGTGATGGAAAATGTGATTAATAGTGCTATCAAGCAGCACCTGCTCAGCAATAACCTGCTCAGTGACACCGGGCCAGTCAGCTCCTGATCTCAATATAGCTCTGGCTCAAACATGGACAAAAGAGCTGAATTCCGGAAGTGAGGTGAGATTGACAGCCCTTGACATCAACTAGGAGAAAGTGAGGACTGCAGATGCTGGAGATCAGAGCTGAAAAATGTGTTGCTGGAAAAGCGCGGCAGGTCAGGAAGCATCCAAAGAGCAGGAGAATCAACATTTCGGGCATAAGCCCTTCTTCAGCCCTGCCGTATTTTCACCATCCCTCCAGACCTCCCCCTCTCTGAGGATGAACGATCAGTCCTCAGCAGAGGCCTCACCTTAACCCCCCAAGCTCCCGGCATCCAAAGAGCAGGAGAATCAACGTTTCGGGCATAAGCCCTTCTTCAGCCCTACCGTATTTTCACCATCCCTCCAGACCTCCCCCTCTCTGAGGATGAAAGATCAGTCCTCAGCAGAGGTCTCACCTTAATCCCCCTACGCTCCCGGATTAACGAGTTCAACATGCAGCGAGACATCGAACAATTCTTCCGCCGCCTTCGCCTCCGCGCCTACTTCTTCAACCAGGATTCTCGCCCACCCTATGACGACCCCTTCTCCTGCCTCCAACACACCCCATCCACCTGGACACCCCGTGCTGGCCTCTTACCC
>NC_057714.1:82514528-82540190 GCF_004010195.1 Chiloscyllium plagiosum
CTCCAGCTTCCTCATTTCCTCTCCCCCCACCTTATCTCAGTCCCAACTCTCAGACTCAGCACCGCCTTCTTGACCTGCAATCTTCTTCTCGACCTCTCCGCCCCCACTCCCTCTCCGGCCTATCACCCTCACCTTAACCTCCTTCCACCTATCGCATTCCCAACGCCCCTCCCCCAATCCCTCCTCCCTACCTTTTATCTTAGCCTGCTTGGCACACTTTCCTCATTCCTGAAGAAAGGCTTATGCCTGAAACATCGATTCTCCTGCTCCTTTGATGCTGCCTGACCTGCTGCGCTTTTCCAGCAACACATTTTTCAGCCCTTGACATCAAGGCTACATCCCATCGACTGTGGCATCAAGGGCCTGTAGCAAAACTGTAGTCCACGGGTATCAGTAGGCAAACACTCCTCTGATTGGAATCATACATGATGCATAGGAACATGGTTGTGGTTGTTGGAGGTTTCCTGGAGGAAACCTCATCTGGGCATGATAGAAGCATCTCTCGTTGTCCTGCCCTCATCCATGTGTGGGCTGTGAGCCTTTGAAAGAGGTTGGCATCTATGAGTGGTACAGGCTGGCCTAGATGTGACACAAGGACATCCTGAGTCATCTTCTGCACTGGTTCCCGCTCACCTTCAGATAGCTACACAAACCTGGATATTCTGTTTCATGTAAGAGCTCTTCTTCTATGGGTAGTTCTTGTTCTGCTGTTTCCCCTTTTTCTGGCAGTGCGGCAGCCAATGGCAGCTGCTGCTGTTGTCTTCTGCTGCAGTCCCTTTGCAGTGTTATGATCACAGGAAAAACTGCAGAATTGACCTCTGCCATACATCTTTCAAATTCAGCAGAATTGTGCGAGCAGTAAGTGAATGTATGCAGCCTTAATAAAGGGCTACTTTAGCCCTCAAACTTATCCCATGAAGCTCCAGGTTAAACTCTCACAGAGGTTCGTCCTGCACCTTGCCAATGTCCCAAGCATGTGCTCCATGTGATTCTGCCCCAACCCATCATACCCACTCTTGTCCCCATCTCCAGATCCCACACTGTTTCACAATCCCCATTTCCCCAATGATCCTTCACCCTCCACTCTCCCCACATCAAAGTCAGAGTGTGTATGACTTGCCCCTCACCTACTTTATCAGGTTCCAACATTTTGTATTCAAGTGCGTCCTATGACAGTGGCCATTTCCTCAGCCAACAAATGCAACCAAGCAAATCCCCAGACTTAAACTATCTGTGGCATTGATAACACCATGGACTCCCCCTGAAATGCCCCGAATTATGTGCAGCTCGCTCCCCTGACTGACTTCCCATCCCAGACAGATTTTGCAGGACTGTCCTGATTGACCACAATACATACCCCAGGATGAATTTACAAGTGACTGACTCACAAGCAAGTCCCAGCTAGGACCTGAAGAAAGGCTACACTTGAAATGTTGACTTCTCCACCTCCTGATGCTGCCTGGCTTGCTGTGTTCTTCCAGTCTCCTGCTCACCTACCTTGTTCCCCCTTTACAGGACATACTAATTTATTAATTAATAGCCATCCTTTTTTTTCTAATTTTAATTATTTATTATATTGAAGATTCCACTCTTCACTTTTTCTTAAAATAAAATCTGATGAAAAAAGAAGCTTTTTTGGAATGTTTTATATCTTGTAGTTTAATTCAGCCAATTTTAAAAATGCACTCTATTCTCTTTAAAGAAAAGAAATCATAAGCTCAATTATGAAAAGATACATTCAAACAATTAATTTTCAATGTTATTGTAACTCAAAGCATTCATCCTTGAGGACAAGTAACAATTACTTAGGACAAGTATTTCCCTTTGTAAAAGAGTCTGACAATTGGTGACTTGCGTCAACACATTTCTGTTTAAAAATCACTTGTCTTTCCAACATTTCTTTCACACTAGCAAGATCAATCCTTTTTCTACAGCATCCTTTGTTGAATGACTATTATCCCAAAGAGAACAATTATCCACATAACATTCTATGGACATTGTTTTCTCAAGTTGCAGCTTGTATCAGATTTTGTTGAGAATGTGAGATAAGTACTCCCCATATCTAATGCTTCCACTAGTGCTAATGTTTCTGCAACTAAGATGCTTTGAAATGCTCCTCTTAAAGTTTTCTTAGCATTCTGGGCTAATGGGTGATAATTATTATTATTCTCCACCATGAAGGAGGACTCTATGGAGGACTTGAGCATCAGGCAATGTGGGCAGAGCTCAGAAATAGGAAGGGTGCAGTAACAATGTTGGGGCTGTATTACAGGCCTCTCAACAGAAAGTGTAAGATAGAGGTACAAATGTACAGACAGATTATGGAAAGATGTAGGAGCAACAGGGTGGTGGTCATAGGAGATTTTAATTTTCCCAACATTGACTGGGATTTACTTAGTGTTCGAGGTTTAGATGGAGCAGAATTTGTAAAGAGCATCCAGGAGGGTTTCATAGAGCAGTATGTAAATAGTCCAACTCAGGAAGGGGCCATACTGGACCTGGTGTTAGGAAATGAGTCCGGCCAGGTGGGTAAAATTTCAGCAGGGGATTATTTGGGGAATAGTGATCAGAATTCTGTAAGTTTTAGAATACTCATGGACAAAGATACGAGTAGTTCTAAAGGAAGAGTGCCAAGTTGGGGGAAGGCCAACTATAGCAAAATTTGGCAGGAGCTAGGGAATATAAATTGGGAGCAGCTGTTTGAAGGTGAATCCACATTAGATATGTGGGAGGCTTTTAAAGAGAGGTTGATTAGAATTCGGGAGAGAACATGTCCCTGTGAAAATGGGAGACTGAAAGGGCAAGATTAGGGAATCATGGATGACAGGTGAAATTTGTAAGACTAGCTAAGAGGAAAAAGGAAGCATACATAAGGTCTAGGTGACTGAAAAAAGGTGAAGCTTTGGAAGAATATTGGGAAAGTAGAACCAATCTGAAACAAGGAATTAAGAGGGCTAAAAGGGGTCATGAAAGATCTTGAGCAAATAGGGTTAAGGAAAATCCCAAAGCATTTTCTTCATATGTATGGAACAAGAGGGCAACTTGAGTAAGGGTTGGCCCACTCAAGGACAAAGGAGGAAAGTTATGCATGGAATCAGAGAAAATGGGTGAGATTCTGAATGAATACTTTGTGTCAGTATTCACTGAGGAGAGGGACATGACAGATGTTGAGGTTAGTGTTAGATGTTTGATTACTCTCGGTCAAGTCGGCATAAGGAGGCAGGAAGTGTCGGGTGTTCCAAAAGTTATTAAGGTGGACAAGTCCCCAGGTCCGGATGGGATCTATCCCAGGTCACTGAGGGATGCGAGAGAGGAAATAGCTGGGGCCTTAACAGATATCTTTGCAGCATCCTTGTACATGGTCCTGGAGGACTGGAGAATTGCTAATGTTGTCCCCTTGTTTAAAAAAGATAGCAAGGATAATCCAAGTAATTATAGAATGAGAAGCCTGATGTCAGCGGTAGGGAAGCTGCTGGAGGAGATACTGAGGGATAATATCTATTTAGATTCGGAGGAAAATGGGCTTATCAGTGATAGGCAGCATGGTGTTGTGCAGGGAAGGTCATGCCTTGCCAACTTAATAAAATTCTTTGAGGAGGTGACAAAGTGGATTGATGAGGGAAGGGCTGTAGATATCACATACAAGGACTTCAGTAAGGTTTTTGATAAGGTTCCCCATGGTAGGTTGAAGGAGAAAATGAAGTCACATGGCATCTAGGGTGTACTAGCTAGATGGATAGAGAACTGGCTGGGCAGCAGAAGACAGAACGTAGTAGTGGGAGTGTTTCAAAATGGAGAACTGTGACCAGTTCCATGGGGATCCATATTGGGACCACTGTTGATTGTGATATACATAAATGATCTGGAGGAAGGTATGGTGGTCTGATTAGCAGATGACACTAAGATTGGTGGAGTAGCAGACAGGGTAGGGGACTATCAGAGAATGCAGTAGATTGGAGAGTTGGGGGGAGAAATGGCAGATGGAGTTCAATCCGGGCAAATGCGAGGTGATGCATTTTGGAAGATCCAATTCAAGAGTGAACTATACAGTAAATGGAAAAGCCCTGGAGAAAATTCATGTACAGAGAGATCTGGGTGTTCAGGTCCATTGCACTCTGAACGTCACATTGCAGATCAATAAAGTGGTCAGGAAGGCATACGGCATGCTTTCCCATCGGACGTGGTACTGAGTACATGGGTTGGCAGGTTATGTTACATTTGTATAAGATTTTGGTTTGGCCACATTTAGAATACTGTATCCAGTTCTAGTTGCCACATTATCAAAAGGTTGTGGATGCTTTGGAGAGGGTGCAGAGGAGGTTCAGCAGGACATTGCCTGGTATGGAGGGTGTTAGTTATGAAGAGACGTTGAGTAGATTAGGATTATTTTCATTAGAAAGACGGAGGTTGAGGGGGGAACATGATTGAAGTTTACCAAATCATGAGAGGTATAGACAAGGTGGATAGCAAGAAACTTTTCACCAGAATTGGGACTCAATTACACGGGACCACGAGTTCAAGGTGAAAGGGGAGAAGTTTAAGGAAAATATGCAGGAAGGTTCTTTACGCAGAGGGTGGTGGGTGCCTGGAAAGCATTGTCAGCTGAGGTGGTGGAGGCAGGCATGATAACGTCAGTTAAGATGTATCTAGACAGATGTGAATGGGCAGGGAGCAGAGGGATACAGAGCCTTAGAAAATAGACAACAGGTTTAGGTAGAGAATTTGGATTGATGTAGAATTGGAGGGTCGAAGGGCCTGTTCCTGTGCTGTAATTTTCTTTGTTCTTTGTTTTTGCATATGGTAAAGCATGGTCTAATAATTGCCATATGAAGCATCGCGAAAGATAACGAGCTTAACATTTTCTGGATCGCTCAAGGCTGGAAGCAATGGTATAGTGATATTGTCACTGGACTCATAATGCTCAAGGGACCTGGATTTGAATGCCACCATGACAGATGGTGAAATTTGAATTCAATTAATAAATCTGGAATTAAAAGCTAGTCCAATGACGACAAAAGCTAGTCCAATTTCCAATTTCCGTAAAAATCCATTTGGATTACAAAGGTTCTTAAGGGAAGAAACGTCTGCTGGCTTTACCTGGTCTAGACCACATAACAAAATGGTTCACTCATAAATGTCCTCTAAAATACACTGACAAGGCATTCAGTTGTATCCACCTGTTTCAAAACCTTATAAAAGGAATGATACCAGATGGAACACCTGGCACTGATGCAGGGACTGGAAATGATAGCATTAAAAACAACTCTGCCAATCCTGCAAAATCCTCCTTACAGTTATGGATCAGACAAAACACCCTCAAAATACATTAAGAAGAAGGCCTAGACCCCAACCTTTTCTTCTTTGAAAGGCATTGTGTTCCAGATGGAATTCAATTTGTTCAAACCACTCAATTTTATGCAAAACATACTTTATTTTCACACTACAATTAAAATACAGACAAAATACAAATAAAAGAATTGGCTTAATCGTAACTATCATAATGGTGAACAAAATAATGCATATAGCTTCAAAACCCCAGCAACTGCAAAAAGCTAAAACCAAATATCTTGATTTTGTGGGAGCTTGACCCCACCCATTCAGGCTGCTTCTATTGTTCCAACTTTTTTTTTAAAAAGCCAAAGGCCTCACAAACTGTTTATTGGCTTTAAGCAGACTGCTTGGTACCCCTGTCTCAATCTTTCTTCATAACAAAAAGGACAAACTTCACCTTTTAAAGCCACAGTATTGTCACATTGCTAACATTTGGCACTTGTGGCAAAATTGAGAGAACTGTCACTGATTAGTCATGAGGTAGCCTGACATTGTCATACTCATGGAATCATATGTCACAAACTCCCAGAAATTACTACTGTCATCCCTGGAAGGTAGTGGCACAGCGATATACAGGTGGGAGGGAGCAGCATTGGGAGTTCTTCATGGATCCTATAAAGTCTCATGGCGTCCGGTGAAACCTCTTGCTGATTAACACCTAGCCACTGTCTACTACTGCTTCTCTCCAGCCCCACACCCTCCCCCCAACCAACCCTCTGAGCTGATGAGTTAGTCCTCTTCCATGTTAATGCACAATGGTTGCAAGGGTTGGAAATGCCTACTAAGTAGGAGTCTTCAATGTCCATCACTAGCAGTTGCATGAAAACACCACAACTGCTTGAACTGACTCAGTGCTGAAGGGCACAGCTGATAAACTGGGCATGTGGTAGTTAGTGAGAGAGCTTACAAGAGCAAACAGGGTACCTAAACCATTCTCACATAGCCACATGTAGCAGATGCATCTGTTCATTGATAATATCTGTAGTAGTGACTATCAAAGAACTATTGTAGATGCAATATTCCCCCCTTCACACTGAGATATCTTCCATCAGGTTGTATGCTATAACCAGCATACTGAAAGAGAGAGATTTCAAGCAGATACAGCAACAATAGGCTGGTCACCTATGGGCTATCAACAGCAGCTAATTATACTCCAACAAAATGTGCAACTTCATGGCCCAGAATAGCCCTGACTCTACCATTGCCATCAAGACCAAGGATCAATGGAAAGTGTAGAAGGGCATGGCAGGTGCAGCACCAGGCATACCTAAAAATGATCCTGTTACAACACAGGGCTACCTGTGCACCCAGCAGCACATAATAGGCAGAGCTGAGAGATCCCATAACCAAAAGATCAGATCTAGGCTCTGCAGACCTACTAAGTCTGGTCATGGAGAGTGGTGGACAATTAAACAACTCACTGGACATCCTCAAAGATGAGAAATCCAACATATCAATGCAAAAGAAAAGGCTGATGAAAATGCAACAATTTTCAGTGTGATTGCACAATGCTCAGCAGCATTGTCTTCTCAAGGGCATATAAGGATGGTCAATAAATGTGAGGAGTAGTTTGCAGCACCCACATCCTATGAAGGGATAATGAAGTACCCTGTTTGTATGCCATGTTGTAAAATTGCTATTTTTTTCACGCTACCTATAACCTTCCTTGCATGTTTCCATTCCTTCTGCCCTCATATTTTGTAATATACCATGTCCCCACATTAAAATTTAGTTTTGGCTTTCTTATGCATGTCATAAGACTTGCAAATTTTTGTGAAACCAACTAGAACATCCATTATGAGGTTAAAGCTTTTTTTCTATCTGATTAGCCTCTCTGTCTACTTTTGAACCTTCCATTTCATGCATCAGTTCAAAAGCTTTGCTAATTTGTTTTAGGACAACTCATTGCCTAATGGTATTTAGAATTGCATCTGAAACACTTGTTGAACTTAACCTGGACATTCTTGAAATTCATTCTTCTATTTTAATTCCCCCAATTCTGTCATGTGCCAAAGGTGCTAAAGTGTCTTTACTTTCATTCCTTTCAGTAATGACTTTGCCTTTGTATTAATGCTTGTAGGAAACCTCATATGAGCCATGAAGGCTGCTGGGAGTGAGTATTTCCCAAGGAATTTTTTTAAAGCTTTCTGTCATTTGTTTCAAATATGTATTTATTTATGAAAATCAAATTTCAGTTAATTCTAGGAGTCTATCCATGTTCAACACCTCAGCACTGTGTAACAATTTAAAAACAAGCACTAAGTTAGGAATCTTTAAATAGAATATTTACAATAGATTGTTAAATTTTGTTACAAATTCTTCCAAAGAATAACCAACAAACTTTTAAATTTAATGAAGTCTGATCACACTGCATAAGCATTTAAAAGATCTTCCTTCCTATAAGTTTGACCATGGTTTTGAATAGAATTTTTAAAACCTTCTCATTGTCCAATGTTTAAGCCTCTTGCTGAGAAAATACATTACATCTGATCATGTTTCTTGTAGAAAGCAATAATGCTGAGATCATTCATTTTGTTTCTTGGTCAAGATGTAACACATATCAACTTCATTTTGCCACTGATCAAAGCATTCAGCTTCATAGAATATCAGTGGGAAATCATACCCAATAATTCAGACCTGCCTTCAGCTATTCTTTTCCAAATTAGTTCCAATTGCAATCTTATGTTTCAATAAATTCTGGGCTGAAATTTTTTAGGGGCCTGTACAACATGGATTATGGTGAGAAATCTGGTTGAATCACATGAAAAGTCCAGTGAGAGCTTCATCAATGTTCAAAGCAATTCATTGCATTGATTTAATTAATTTCTGAATGTTGAGATGAGATTCTAGCCAGACAGCAATTAGTTGCTTATTAAGGGAGATTACTGCTTTTTAATTCACTACATATCTCCCCTCATTAAGATATAGCTTTCTACCTTATTATCAAGTAAAGGAAATGTACAAAATTGATAATTCTCAACATGAAACTCAGAGCAGATACCTGGAGAATCCAACTTACATTATGTTACATACCTGGCATCAACATCTCTAGACACATTCTATGAGTACAGACCACATGCACCCCCCCCCCCCCCCAACAACACAGTGATATCAACAAGTTTCATCCCACCATCAAACTCACCATGGACTACTTTCAACTATCTGTCTCATTCTTGGACACATGCATCTCCATCAAGAATGGACACCTCAGCACCTCATTCTACCACAAACCCACAGATAACCTCACAATGCTACACTTCTCCAGATTCCACCCAAAACATATTAAAACAGCCATCCCCTATGGACAAAACCTGTGCATACACTGGATCTGCTCAGATAAGGAGGAACGTGACGGGCACCTGGAACTACTCAGGAATGCCCTCATAAGAACGGGGTACGATGCTCAACTCATTGACCGCCAGTTCCGACGTGCCACAGCAAGGAACTGTAATGACCTCTTCAGGAGATAGACACGGGCTGCAGCTGACAGGGTCCCCTTCGTTGTTCAGTATTTCCCAGGAGCTGAAAAGCTACGTCATGTTCTGCGTGACCTGCAACACATTATCAATGAGGATGAGCACCTTGCCAAGACCTTCCCCACACCTTTAAACAACCGCCAAACCTCAAACAGATCATTGTTCGTAGCAAGCTGCCCGCTTTCAGGACAACTCCATATAACCCTGTCATGGTAAGTGCTGCAAGACGTCTCAGAATGTGGACATGAATACCACCATTACCCATGGGGACACCTCCCACCATATACGTGGCAGGTACTCATATGACTTAGCCAAAGTAGTCTATCTTATATGTTGCAGGCAAGAATCCCCTGAGGCATGGTACATTGGAGAAACAGTGCAAAGGCTACGGCAACGGATGAATGGGCACCGCACAACAATCAACAGACATCGGGTTCCCTCCCAGTTGGGGAACACTTCAGTGGTCCAGGACATTCGACCACAGATCATCAAGTGACCATCCTCCAAGGCGGACTTCAGGACAGGCAGCAGCGAAAAGTGGCTGAGCAGAGGCTGATAGCTAAGTTCCGTAACCAAAGGGAGGGCCTCAACCAGGACCTTGGGTTCATGTCACACTACAGGTGACCACCATTGCACTATATACACACACACACAGATATTCCTACACATACACACACAAACACACTCACAGGCACTCCTATACACACACACATAGAGGCACTCCTATACACACACATACACACGGACACACATATACACAGTCACGCACACAGACCCTCACACACACCCTTACAGACACATACATTCTTACACTCACACATGCATCCTCTTAGAGACTTAGACCACTCTACACTCACGCACACACATATACACTCTCTCTCACAGACACNNNGAATTCATGTAAGACTCTGTTATCTCACTTTTTAGATTAGAATCAGTCTAAACATTATGGCATAGACAGAGAACACAGGAGGCTAACACCTTCAACATATTGTCTAGCTATCACCAATTGTTACAGTTAACCTGAAAAGGTAACTTTTAAAAAAAGGTTTTGTGATTTACATATGAAAGAAGTGAAACTATCATGGTCATTCTAACAGATGAGAGACTCAACAAACAATCAAGGTATTTTTCAATGTATAATTTCAGTTACATCACACTGTAAACTTTTTCTATAAATTCTGTCTTACAATTGTGGCCTCCACAATCACCTGATGAAGGAGCGACGCTCCAAAAGCTAGTGTGTTTCCAATTAAACCTGGTGGACTATAACCTGGTGTTGTGTGATTTTTAACTTTGTACACTCCAGACCAAATCACAACCTTGGACATTGGCTTACACCATGTGCACACTTCTAAGAACCCAAATGTCACATCTCTGATCTACTTTCAGGCTTGTTTTAATGTTTCTGCACTTGAGTACTGCATCCTGGGCTACTCTGGCCACTATTATTGTAATGTTGCAGCAAAGACTCTGTATACTCAGGGACATGCAACCACTTCATGGACTGGACCAGCTGCATCGCAAGTCTCCTGTAAGACAGACACTATTAAAATAATCATGGGGGACTTCAATATGCAGGTGGAGTGGGAAAATCAGGTTGGTAGCAGACCTCAAGGAAAGGAATTAATGGAATCTCTATGAAATGGATTTTTGGAGCAGCATATGGTAGAGCGCAAGAAGGAGCAGCAATTCTGGATTTGGTTTTGTGTAATGCTGCAGACTTGATTAGGGAGCTTACCTTGAGATAGTCACTATCTTGAGGTAGTGATTATAAAATGACAGAATTCACCCTGCGGTTTGAGAGGGAGAAGCTTGAATCAGATGTAACAATATGATAATTGAGTTAAGGTAACTGCAGAGTATTTGAGGATGGAGTTGGCCAGATTTGATTGGAAAGGGAGCCTAACAAGAAAGTTGGTGTAGCAGCAATTGCAGGAGTTTGGGAGTAATTTTGGAGGTACAGTAGAAATTCATCCTACAAAAGAAGAAGCATACCAAGGGGAGAACCAGGTGACCATAGCTGATAAGGGAAGTCCGGGACAGCATAAATGCAAAAGGAAAAGGACAGTATGGTGAGGATTAATGGGAACCCTTTACAGAACAGCAGAAGATGTCTAAAAAAGCATTAAGGGGAGGGAAGATGAAATATGAGAGTAAACTGGCTAGTAATATAAAAAGTTTGCAAGAGTATTTTTAGGTATCAAAAATGTAAGAGGGAGCCAAAAATGGACATTGGCCTGTTGGAAAGTAAGGCTGAAGAAGTGCTAATGGGGAACAAAGAAATGGCTGAGGAACTGAATAGGTACTTTGCATGAGTTTTCACAGTGGAAGACATCAGGAACATACCAGAACTTCAAGAGAGTCAGTGGATAGAGATGAGTGCAGTGACCATCACTAAGGAGAAGATGCTGGTGAAACTGTAAGGTGTGAAGGTGGATAAATTAATCAGACCAAATGGACTACACCCAGAGTTCTGAAGGAGATAGCTGAGGAGATTTGAGAGGTATTGTTGGTGATCTTTCAGGAATCACTGGAATCAGGAAGGATTACAGAGACTGGAATGTATCACCTCTGTCTAAGGGAGGGAGGGAGGCAGAAGTTACAAAGCTATTGGCCAGTTACTCTGACCTTGCTCGTTGGTATGATTTTAGAATCTGTTATTGAGGACAAGATTGTGGGCAACTTGGAAGTGCATGGTAAATAGGGCTGAGAAAGCAAGTTAGCACGGCCAATTCACTTGACTTGCACATCTTTTGGAATGTGAGAGAAAACTGGAGCACCCAGAGAAAACCCACACAGGCACAGTGAGAATGAGCTAAGTCCACACAGACAGTTGCCCAAGGCTGGAATCGAACCTGGGTCCCTGATGCCATAAGGCAGCAGTGCTAACCACTGAGCCACCATGCTGCCCTAAGGGCATAAAATAGAATTACCTTTGTCCTGAGGTTGCAGGCTTGGTGATAGGGGATGGGGAGAGGGTACCCTTGCTACATCAGCTCCCTGACACATTTCTGCCACTGGGGAAAGTTACCAGCTGTAGGCTGGAATGGGCATCAGCTACCTGCTGAATCAAGGTGCTATTTCATGGTAATTCCTTCCACTCATGAGCATTGCACTGTCAACAGAGAAGCACCAAAACATCTCCCACCCCACTAGTTTCTTCCACCCACACAACTCCCCCACACTCCCTACAACCTCTCTCCCTTACTCACCACATCCCCATCCCCCACCATCTCCTCTCTGTTTGAGTGAATGTGAAATATCTCTGTGGCTCTGTCCACCTCCCACCAAGGCTCATGTTCTACCACCCTCAAATGGAGATGTCATCTTCCCTCACTCACTCCCACCAACTCCAATCCTGACAGCACTAACCCCTATATACCCTCTGTGGTGCCTACTCACCCACTGAGGATACCTCCCCACCTGCACCAAGGTAACAGCTGTGCCATCCACTTTCATCTCCCTAAATAATGAGCGCTCTCTCTCCTCCTGGACCCCAACAGAAGTGAAAGACTCAACACAGCTGGTGGTCTGCCTGACACTGAGCTTCTCACCCCTTATGAGGAAAGAACCCTGACTCAGACTGCCCTAAGAGACTGACTAACTGTGTCCAAATACCTGGATGGAACTCGGAGGTTGGCCTTGACTTACTGTCAGGGGACCCCCTGAGAGAAGGTTCTCTCCCTTCTCTTGACTGTAGCCTACTGACAACCATGACATGCTTTCTGGCTTATATCTGCACTAAATGACATGGAATAAATAGAGCTGGCTATCTCTGGCAGAGTGGCAAGGCCCTAAAGGCAAGTCAAAAGACTATAAGAAATAGGAGCAAAATTAGGCCATTCAGCCCATTGAGTCTGCTCTGTCATTAAACCATGGCAGATATACTTCTCAAACCCATTCTCCTGCCTTCTCTTCATAACTCTTGATCCTCTTACCAATCAAGAAAATATCTTAATATACTTGAATATACTCAATGACTTGGCCTCCATAGCCCTCTGCGGCAATGAGTTCCACAGATTCAACACCCTCTCGCTGAAGAAACTCCTCCTCATCTCAATTCTAAAGGGGCACTCCTCTGCTCTGAGTCGTGCCCTCAGGTGCTAATCCCCCCTACAGGTGGAAACATCTTCTACATGTCCATTCTATCCAGGCCTCTTAGTATTGTGTAAGTTTCAATCAGATCCTCCCTCATCCTTCTAAACTCCATTTAGTACAGACCCCAGAGTTGTCAACCACTCCTCGTGTGACAAGCCCTTCATTCTTGTGGACCTCCTCAGGACTCCCTCCTACAGCAGCATTTCCTTCATTAGATACGGGGCCCAGAACTGATCACAAATATTCCAGATGCGGTCTGACCACAATCTCATACAGTTCAACAGCACATCTCTGCTGTTCGATTCTAGCCCTCTTGAAATGAATGTGAACATTCCTAACTGCCAACTGAACATGCATGTTAACCTTAAGAGAAGAAACCTGAACTAGGACTCCCAAGCCCCTTTGTCCTTCAGATTTCCAAAACCTTTCTCCATTTGGAAAACAGTCTATGCCTCTATTCTTCCGAAAAAGTGCAACACCTCACAATTTTATCTACCATTTCTTAGTCCACTCTCCTGGCCTGTTCAAGTCCTTCTGCAGCCTTCCTGATTCCTCAACATTACCTGCCCCTGCACCTATCTTTGTGCCATCTGCAAACTTAGCAACAGTGCCCTCAGTTCCTTGACAAGATTGTTAATGTATAACATGTATGGTTGTGATTTCTGCACTAACACGTGTGGAACTCCACTAGTCACTGGTTGCCATCCTGAAGAAGACCCCTTTATCTGCCTTTTGCCAGTCAGCCAACCCTCTATGTATGCCAGTCCCTTGAATTTGATTTATTGTCATATGTACCAAGATACAGTGAAAAGTATTGTATTGTGTGCTTTACAGGCTGATTATATCATACAAAGTTCATCTGGGTAGCAGAACAGAGTGCAGAATACATTGTTTCAGCAACAGAGAAGGTGCCGAGAGTGAGATCAAACTTAACATTTGAGAAGTTCATTCAAAAAACCGATACAGCTGGGAAGAAGCTATTATTGAATCTATTCGTAGGTGTATTCGAGCTTTTATAACACCTCCCTGCTGAAAGAGGTAGAAGAGAGAATAACTGGGGTGGGAGGGGTCTTTGATTCTGTTGATTACTTTCCTATGGCAGCAAGAAGTATAGATAGAGTCAATAGATGGACAGGGCTATGTTCACGACTCTGTAATTTATTGTGGTCTTGGGAAGACCAGTTGTCATACCACACTGTGATGCTTCCAGATAGAATGCTTTCTATGGTGCATCTATAAAAGTTGCTAAGAGTCTTTGTTGAGACCCCAAATTTCCATAACCTCCTGAAGAAGTTCAGGTATTGTTGTGCTTTCTTGACCATTGTGTCAGCGTGGGTTGACCAGGACAATTTGTTGGTGAACATCACTTGACACTCAACCATCTCCACCTCAGTACCACTGATGTAGACAGGGGCATGTCCTCCACTCTGTTTCCTTAAATTAATGACCAACTCCTTCATTTTGCTACTGTTGACATGATGGTCTCATCTTATTTAGCAGCCTCCTGTGCAGGACCTTGTCAAAGGCTTTCTGGAAATCCAAATAGATCACATTCAAGGCTCTCCCTTGTCTAACTTGCTTGTTACCTTCTTCTATTCTGAAAAACAATCATTCATTATTACTCTCTGTCATTCAGCCAACACAGTATGAAGTCTGCAACTTGCCCTTTTATTGCAGAAATGGAGTTGACTTCTGTTTGCTACAGCTCCTCTACGGGTAAAGGCACCAACATATTACAGTGTTGATGTCCATCCAAATTTTTGGTGAGCCCTCCATCCAACCTGCCCTCTAGCCATCTCTATCACTGATCCAAAACATGCAGGAGGTTTATACATAGCTTTAAATATTTGGAAATCAAAATCAAAATCAGTTAAATAATGTCACTTTTCTCTCTGCCCATGTTTCCTCAATCAATTCCTGTTCCCACCCACCAATAATAGGCAGCACAGGTGGCCGTTTCCATCAGTATTTATAAAGATTGCTGAGTGTTTTCACGTAAAACTAAATAGATTGCTTGCATCTATTTCTTTGTCCTACTTTATGGGAATTTCCAACTTAACTGATTTGAAAGTGTTTGTATTGTTGCTGGAATTTCTGAACTGTTAACTCATTTTTCGCTATCTTCCCCTTGAGATACCTTCCAGGCATTACATTATGAGAAGAGGAGGAACAACAGCAAATGTAGCAAACAATGCTGGAATTCTGTGAGAGCAAACTGAAGGATGTGTACTTAGAAAAGCCCTTGTACCCCAATAGATTTTACAGGCCCACATTGGCAGCTCTGACGAAATGTGTTTGATTCCTGAGAGAGGCTTTACCAGAGCTTTGTTCTTCTGTAGGAACATAGCACAGCACGACCCAAGGTCACGCAGCGCTGCCTTTCTTTGTCTCAGGCTCCTTCCAGGGTGCCACAGAGAATTTCAGAAGCATCATGCATTCTGCTGTTTGTGCTTGGATCAAGCAGCTTGTTGATGCCAGCGAACACTTTCATCACTATCCCCATGAGCATCACGAAGCAGCAAGATATGGGGCAGGGGTTTGCATCGTGTGCCGGTCTTCCCCACATTGAAGGCATAATTACTCAAATCTTTGTGATGGTAACCTTGAGATGACTGTGAGCAGTATTATAATATGACTGGTCACTAGGCCGGTTAATGCCTCAGTCAAAACAGTGGAGAGATGAAAATGTTACTATTCACACAATACGATCACTCAATGTAATTTGTAAGCTAATTTATTTCCTCACTATTTCTATCCATTGTAATTCCCTGTTGGTTTTCCTATTAATATTCGAAAATAGGCTAAGAATATAAACACAACAGAAAATAAATAAATAAATGAACATTTTTGATTCAAAGCACGAGGCATTCTGAATATATTTTGGAACTGATCCTTAGAAGTTAATGACTGGGAAAATCACGCACAAAACTGTTAGTGACCATTAGAAAGCAATCATGCTGTCATATTACTGAGATAATTTAGATTAATGTATGGTTCAATTCCCTCAGAAAAAGACTTAATGCAATCCTCATGTAGCTAACTTCGCAAAATATTAAACCTGTGCTTCATTTATTATTTATCGTTACTTTTACTCAGTTTCTATGTAATAAATCCTATTAATTGGCTATGATACTGTGAAATATGTGTTGGTATTATTTTATAAAAGCTTTAATACAGACATTTGTTCTAATGAAGCCAAATTAATAGATAGAACTAAAAAAATCAACACTTCAAACATCACTCTCGTCTTGCACAACTCCCTGAGACTTTCACCGGTTGAAATTATTTCGAATATAAAGTGCAATGAATAATCATAGGATTACATTCCTTAATATTCAATTTTCTCTTCCAACAATGAGCAGCCCATATTCTGTGCAGGAGGAAGAGTAAGCAGTTTCAGTATTAACATCCACCTTATTACACTCAGCAGAGAAACTAATGTTTCCCAATTTCACAACAACTCAAATGTATGTCCCTAACTATGTCACCTGATGTCTGAGGTATTTCTCTCCAGTTGCCATTAGAGGCAGTCACAACCTTACCTAAAGTCTGTCAAGATGAGAGCAGCCTTAATCTGCCTAGAAGAAAAAAAAGATCAAATTACAGCAACAAGCTTGTCACCATCTGCTATATCAAATCATAAAGATACATTGATTCAACCCAATAGTTATTCTTAAGTCAGAGTAGTGAGGTTGTTAGAAGACCATCATTTATTGTGAAGTTATAAAATATGTTTATATGCCTTTGCTCCCTGGAAATGAGAATGGTAACATCTCGAGAATGCACTAAGTAGCCTTAGTTAAACACTACGCCACCATTAGTCAATAAGCAAGTGACTTCAAATTAAATTATAAATTGAATGTTCCAGCTTTTTATCTCTTCCTCTCCTGCAGATACTGGAATAGGTTTCAGTAATAAGAATCATAGAGTCATAGAGATGTACAGCATGGAAACAGACCCTTTTATCCAACCTGTCCATGCCGACCAGATATCCCAACCCAATCTAGACCCACCTGCCAGCACCCGGTCCATATCCCTCCAAACCTTTCCTATTCATATACCCATCCAAATGCCTCTTAAATGTTGCAATTGTACCAGCCTCCACCACTTCCTCTGGCAGCTCATTCCATACATGTACCACCCTCTGTGTGAAAAAGTTGCCCTGTAGGTCTCTTTTAAATCTTTCCCCTCTCACCCTAAACCTATGCTCTCTAGTTCTGGACTACCCCACCCCAGGGAAAAGACTTTGTCTATATATCCTATTCATGCCCCTCGTGATTTTGTAAACCTCTATAAGGTCACCTCTCAGCCTCTGACGCTCCAGGGAAAACAGACCCAGACTGTTCAGCCTCTTCCTATAGCTCAAATCCGCTAACCCTGACAACATCTTTGTAAATCTTTTCTGAACCCTTTCAAGTTTCACAACATCTTTCTGATAGGAAGGAGACCAGAATTGCACACAATATTCCAACAGTGGTCTAACCAACATCCTGTACAGCTGCAATATGACCTCCCAACTCCTGTACTCAATACTCTGACCAATAAAGGAAAGTATACCAAACGCTTTCACTATGTTTACATGGTTACATACAGCAGTAAATTGTTGCGACACTGTACATGACTGTATTCAATATACATAAGGGAAGTCACTGTGGTAAACATAATCTAGAATTAAAAATACCGACAATACAGGAAGGAATATATACATAAAGCATATGTACATAAAAGAAAACAGAAAATAACCTGAGTTCCCTGTGTCCTATGAATCTCTAACCCGGGCATGTGTATTGCCCATGGTGAGTGTGTCAAGTTGTTGAAATATCTGCTTTTCCAACTCCTGGCCTTAAGAGTTATCACTGTGACGTATGCTTGAATAAATACGATTTGGAGGTGCCAGTGTTGGACTGGGGGTGTACAAAGTTAAAAATCGCACCACACCAGGTTATAGTCCAACAGGTTAATTTGGAAACACTAGCTTTCAGAGTGCTGCTCTTTTGTCAGGTGGTTGTGGAGCATGTGGAGTACTCCACAACCACCTGATGAAGGAGCAGCGCTTTGAAGGCTAGTGCTTCCAATTAAACCTGTTGGACTATAACCTGCTGTTGTGTGACTTTTAGCTAGAATCAATATGATTGTGACGATAGCCAGATGAGAGAGGAGACAAATCCATGGACGGATATGTATATTTGTGACCCAGTTCCAAAGGTCATCTCACCAATTAGTAAACTTAATCTCGTCTATGTCATACTGCAGCTTTTTGTTTGCTGTACTACAGTGAATGTTTGCTACTCATGTTTCAACCTCATCTAGCTCCTCCTGTAGGAGGTTTTTCCCAATGGCATATTTCTCAAAGAATCTCCAGAGAGAATCTCTCAGTTCATCAGTAGTATTGATGAATGTCTCTGGTCTCTGATGCATTTCAGTTAACTCTATTAAACCTGTGCATGCAGGAATGTGGGGGTTGAAACAAAAAGTAGTGTCTATGATATTGCAGGTGGAATGCCCATAATGATTGTTATCAAGTGAAGTTGTTGCACAGTATTTCCCTCCTGCTGTATGATACCCATGTGACTGAGCTTTGAGAGTGCAGTTTAAATCACTGTTTGTTTTAAAACCACAGACAGCATGTTCATTAGAATATACAGAATAGGGGCAGATGGTGGTATGGTCTGTTTGTTCGCAGAGTGGACCTAATCAATGTCCACTGTCTTTTCACAGAATATGGAAGGGCATAATGGTAACCCATCCAAATACCATTTTTTATAATTTCAATATTTTTGACTTCAAAGGTCCTCAACCCAACTTTGTCACTCGGGATAATTGGAATCCTGAGCACCAGACCCAATACCTCGCCAAGAATATCCTTGCAGTTGTCATTATACCACACCTTGGTGAGCTGCACGCAACTGACAGCTAGAGATATTGGCATGGGTTCCCTCCTTGAACAAATATTTGAGCTGTTCATAGAATCATACAGCCTGCATCACTTGGCTAGTCTGCCTGAGGTCCTCCCTCAGCTGTTCAATAATCCCATTTCCATAAATGCTGCACAGGGTGCAGTTTGCTGCTCACCATTATTTATGAATTTTGTCCTGGATGATCTTGTTAATCATCTTGGCATGACCCTCCAGTATGGTCACTAAGTGGATTCTGCACTACTTATCCGGTGGTCTCCTGTTGATTGTATGTATTCAGTCCTTCTAGGGCTTGTTTGACTTGTTGAGTCAAGATCCTGAAATATTTTCCAAATTAGCCATTTCAAGGGTATTGACCACTGGCACTCCTGCCCCATATGCTGTGGCTAGATCATTAAAGAGTCCCTTTCCTTTCACCTATTAACTGCTAGCGGGTTCTATCTAAACATATTGCGACATCTGGTGGGTTGTACCTGGGTATCCTGGGTATATCATTTTCCCTTGTGCCTGCATTGTTGACATAAGCAGGGAAGATGTGTTGGGTAGGCTAGAGGTTATTAAGGTGGACAAATCCCCAGGACCGTATGGGATCTATCCCAGATTGCTGAGGGAGGCAAGAGAGAAAGAGCTGGGGCCCTGACAGATATCTTTGTGGCATCCTTAAAAACAGGTGAGGTGCCGGAGGACTGGAGGGTTGCTCATGTTGTCCCCCTGTACAAGAAGGGTAGTAGGGATATTTCAAGTTACTACAGACAGTGAGCCTGACGTCAGTGGTGGGAAAGTTGCTGGAGAAGGTACTAAGGGAAAGGATCTATTTATATTTAGAAAAGAAAAGGCTTATCTGTGATAGACAACATGGTTTTGTGCAGGGGAGATCATGCCTTACCACCTTAAAAGAGTTCTTTGAGGAAGTGACCAAGTTGATAGATGAGGGAGGGGCTTTTGATGTCATATACATGGACTTTAGTTAGGCGTTTGATAAGGTTCCACATGGTAAACTAATAGAGAAAGTGAAGTCACATGGTGTGCAGGGTGTTCTAGCTAGGTGGATAAAGAACTGGTTCAGCAACAGGAGACAGAGAGTAGTAGTTGAAGGGAGTTTCTTGACATGGAGAAAGGTGACCAGTGGTGTCCCACAGGGGTCAGTGTTGGGGTCAATGTTATTTGTGATATACATAAATGATCTGGAAGAAGCCACTATTGGCATGATCAGCAAGTTTGCAGATGACACGAAGATTGGTGGAGTAGCAGAAAGCATAAGGGACTGTCAAAGAATACAGGAGAATATAGATAGACTGGAGAGATGGGCGGAGAAGAGGCAGATGGAGTTTAATCCAGGCAAATGTGAGGTGATGCATTTAGGCAAGTCTAATTCTAGAGTGAATTATACAATGAATGGAAGAGCCATGGGAAAAGTTGATGAGCACAGAGATCTGGGAGTGCAGGTCCATTGTACCCTGAAGGTTGCTGCACAGGTGGATAGAGTGGTCAAGAAGGCATATGGTATGCTTGCCTTCATCGGACAGGGTATTAAGTATAAGAGCTGGCAGGTCATGTTAAAATTGTACAAGAGATTGGTTTGGTTGCATTTAGAATACTGTGTACAGTTCTGGTCACCACATTACCAAAAGGATGTGGACGCATTGGAGAGGGTGCAGAGAAGGTTTACGAGGATGTTGCCTGGTATGGAAGGTGCTAGCTATGAAGAGAGGTTGAGTAGGTTAGGATTGTTTTCATTAGAAAATGAAGGATTCAATAACAAGAAGTCACGCTTTCAAGGTGAGAAGTGAAAAGTTTAAGGGGGAGACATGCAGAAAGTACTTTACACAGAGGGTGGTGGGTGCCTGGAACGCGTTGCCAGCAGAGGTGGTAGAGGCAGGTATGGTAGATTCATTTAAGATGTGTCTGAACAGATGCATGAGTAGGTGGAGAGCAGAGGGATAAGATGCTTAGGAATTGGGCGACAGGTTTAGACAGTAGATTTGGATCGGCTCAGGCTTGGAGGGCTGAAGGGCCTGCTCCTGAGCTGTAAGTTTTCTTTGTTCTTTATTCATCTTTGTTCTGCACTACATTTTTGGATACAGTCATTATAGTAATACATGATACACAATAAACACTTTGTAGCGGTTGCATTTCTATCCTGGAGTCGCCATTCTGGTGCACTTTCTGAAGAAAACCCAAGAGTAATTTCTATAAATATCTTGATCTAATATCTGACACTGTGTTCTACATAACATTTTAAAATTATCCAATCATTCCAATTTTCAAACATTCTTGGCACCACCGCCACTCCCCACCCCTTTTTTTATAAAATAGAAACAATAGAGTCAATTGAATAAATGTGCTGTGGATGTGGACCGGAGCTTCGGCCCTCGTGGCTGGAGGCTTTTAAAGTTATTCCCTGTACAGGGTTGCCCCTGACATCCTCAATGTATAAGCCACAGTCTGTTTTCATTCCAGCTGGTGCTGTCAGATGGTACTCTGTATGTTCGCCCCTTTTTCCAAAGTTCCTCGTGCCAGATTGGAATTTTAAGTCCTGAATGAGATGGCTGGTCCTGGGTTCATTTGAGGGAGTTCCCCACCTCTGGGGGCAGGGGACTTGTATGCTGGGGGAGTCTCTCTGGGACTCCTTAGTGTACTCCTGCCCCTTCTTTCATTCCTCCAAGTGGGAGGGGTGGCTATAAAAGTGGTTATCACTGTTGCCGCTCAGCACCAGGGACCCAGGTTCGATTCCAAGCTTGGATGACTGTCTGTGTGGAGTCTGCATATTCTCCCTGTGTCTGCGTGGGTTTCCTCTGGGTGCTCCAGTTTCCTCCCACAGTCCAAAGACGTGCAAGTTAGGTGAATTGGTCATGCTAAATTGCCCATAGTGTCCGGGATGTGCAGGTTGGTGCATTAGTCAGGGGAAAGACAGAGAGATAGGGGTATGGGTCTGCGTGGGATACTCCTTGTCGGGCCACTGTGGACTTGTTGGACTGAATGACCTGTTTCCACGCTGTAGTGATTCTAATTCTAAAAAAACTCTGACCATGCTTCTGTGCATGGGCTCTGCTTTTGGCTGTGGGTCAGGGGTGGGGGTCAGGTAGCGGCATTGTTATATGTAATCACCGATTGTAACCAGCTCCCATCACCACTCAGTATCCAGCATGTACATCTCTAACAGCCCCATTGACTTCTTCCCATTAGAGATATCCTGTTGCAGGCGACATTTGATGTCCCTGTTCAGAGGCTTCGGTTTGCAGTGACCCTTAAGGTCCTCCGAACCTGAACTGCCAACCTTGCCTGGTAACTTGCACGTTCAGCCTGAGCTGGTTGTTAAGAGGGTAGTTGCTCCATGCCATGAACATGTGAAATGCTGGCGCTGACCATAACTGAGCTATAAACCAAGTACAATGGTGCCTCGGAATCCAACTTTAATTCGTTCCAGGAGGCTATTCCGATTGCGAAAAGTTCAGATTCCGCAACTATTTTCCCCATAAGAAATAATGGAAAGTGAATTAATCCGTTTCTGGACCCAAAACAAAAACATTTTCAAGACACTTTTAACTGCAAATACACATGGTTACGGTAAAATAAGATGAGTAAATGACCTAAATATCAAGTAATAATAATAAAAACAAGAAATAAATGTACTAACATGAAAATAACTTCATTTACCTTAGTGAGGAGTGTTAATGGTGTATGTGGAAGCTGAAGAGGAGGAAGGAGGGAGAAGGTTTACTGCTTGGAAGGTGAGTCATCTTCCATAATAACGTCAGGTAACTGTGCTTCTGCTGTTTGCTCTCCTTGTCTCTTCATTGCCGTAACACTAAGACCACTTGTAGAGGGCTGGGACTCACTGGACTGGCTTTCTTTAGAGAACCACCTTTCCAAGATTGTCTGGTGTTGGCGACTTTCCTGAGTTTTTCTGAAGTGGTCAATCGCATTATCATTGAACATGTTTATGCTCCTGTTGACCACTGCCTTGTTAGGATGCCACTTTTCAACAATGGCCTGTGTTTTAGACCACAGGAAGCACAGTTCCTTAATTTCAGCACTGGAAATGTTCCCACTTGCTCCCTCTTCCTCCTCTGAAGAAATTTCCTCTGCCACTTCTTCTTGCTGCATCTTGTGGAGGTGCTGAAGCTCTTGTGTGGTGAGTTCGTTCCTGTGATCCTCCACGAACTCCTCCACATCATCTTCACTCACCTCCAAGCCCAGAATCGTACACACAGTTAATTTCAGCATCTCAAACATGGCAGCCAGATCAGACACACGCGTACCACTCTCATGCTTAGCGATAAGTTCTTTCTTCAACTCAATTGTCGTTCTCACGGACTTCTTACTCTTATTTGCTTCACTGCTCTTCTTGGGTGCCATGGTGAATGCACAAGGGTGATAATTAAAAAACCCTAGCACAAATCAAGGTGAAAACACGAGGTAAACTAGTGATGGGCACACAAGAGATGCTTTCATGACTACTTCCTGGGACAAACTAGACAAACAATGTGCGACTTGAACAGTACGTGGTGTTCGGATTCTGAAAATGTGTTCGGATTTTAGGGCAAAATTTTCTCAAAATAATTGTTCGGATTCCAATTTGTTCAAACAATAGGGCGACCGGATTCCAGGGTCAGCACTGCCTGAAACTGTGACAGGCATAGTACGAGCCAGATGTTCTGCAGCCAGAGCAAGCAAAGAGGTCATGGGTATAGAGAAACTGTGAAGAAGTCAGCCTAGAGGGGGCAGACTCTTGTGTAGAAACTCCGGAGATATTTTGGACTCCTTTAACAACCCAAGGCAGCTTTTATTTTAACCCCCTAATGTTCCTGTCCCAGAAGTGTTTGATGGGGTCAGTGTGAGAGGAACTTTATTTATTTTCAGTTACAATGAAGTGAAAACCCTTGTTCCTGCCCTGGGAGTGTTCGATGGAGCCGGAGCTGGGGAGATTTGAATGTTAGTTTACTTTGAGTTCGAATGAGTAGTGGAGTGTTGACTCTGTATTTCAACCACTTGTTGTCCCTACCCCAAGAGTGTTTGGTGGGCACGGAGTCGAGGGGAAGTCATTTTTTCAGAGTTGAAGCAACTTTATTTTGAGTCCAAGAGAGTTGAGGGAAGTTTAGGTTCCAAAGAAGTGAGGAACCTTTACCTTTAAGAGAAATGCAGTAAAGAAGTCAGCAATAACATGCTTCCGAGCAAAATAGGACAAGTGTCCCCTTGTCTGATATTGGAGGACAATCTTAGACAATACCTTTTCTTAAAAAGTGGCCCAAATGGACAGAATTCTGAGCAACCACTGGTTTCATGGCCCAAGACATAGGACAAGAAACACAAAGCAAGTTAGGCAAGAAGGCCACTACAATAACCACAGCAAGAACAATAGCATGTGGCCAAGAAGACTCCCGCAGACAACTAGCTGAGAATTGATTGCTGCGGAGCAATTAGAAATCACTACTGATGAGTTGGAAAAGTTAAAACTTGTAGTTAAAGAGCAGGACATCCAAATAGAGGAAAATCTGATGCATATGGAACAATAGCAGCCATAATTAGAAAGAGCCCATTCTAGTGAGAGGAGGGCCATTGATGCAGGGGACAGCCTCAGCATATATTGACAAGCTGGAAGAACAATGTAGGGAGCTCCAAGCAGCCGTACAGGTTGTCCAAGGATGTGCATACAGAGCAATGCACATCTGGCCCTGGTAAGTAGCATTCAAAGTGCCAGGAAGAAATACAGCCCCTAGAGAACCAGGTCTTCACCCAGAATAGGACAATGTGTGTCTTTGGGGTCCTACCTTTGGGGCGATAATGAGAGGCCCCACAATGACATATCTGCACCAATCCACCTTCGGTCTACGAATGGGGACCTCTGCCACCTTTCTCCCAGGTGACTGCACCTTCGACCCCCACTCTCCAGTCTATGGAGAAGCATGTCAGGATACACAGTGACGGGGGCAGCTTGTCCTCTGACAAGAGAGAGAGAGACAAAGAGTCAACCTATGAAGAGCAGAACAGACTGAATAATTTGTCAGACCAGTAAAGTTATGACTTTCTGGGAAGCATTTCAACTTTCTAACGAATTGGATAGTTAGCAAGAGTTGTTAAAAGTGTAAAATTTAAATCTTAATCTTTGTTGTCTTCAAATAAAGTTGAAACTTTATTGCTGGAACAGCACAGCAGGTCAGGCAGCATCCAGGGAACAGGAGATTCGACGTTTCGGGCACAGGCCCTTCTAAGTTTTGACCTGGTTCACTCACTGCAGACTTGTGCTGTGTAGTCCTTTTGTGATAAATGCTAAGGTGCCTGCTCTCAGGACAACTCCATACAACCCTGTCATGGTAGGCACTGCAAAACGTGTCAGAGTGTGGACATGGATACCACCATTACATGTGGAGACACCTCCCACCATGTATGTGGCAGGTACTCGTGTGACTTAGCCAATGTAGTCTATCTTATATGTTGCAGGCAAGGATGCCCTGAGGCATGGTACATTGGAGAAACCGTGCAAAGGCTACGGCAATAGATGAATGGGCACCGCACAACAATCAACAGACAGGAGTGTTCCCTCCCAGTTGGGGAACACCTCGGTGGTCCAGGACATTCAACCTCGGACCTTCGGGTGACCATCCTCCAAGGTGGACTTCAGGACAGGCAGTAGAGGCTGATAGCTAAGTTCGGTACCCATAGGGAGGGCCTCAACCGGGGCCTTGGGTTCATGTCACATTACAGGTGACCACCATTGCACTACACACACACAGATACTCATACACACACAAACACTCTCACACACACACAGGCACTCCTATACACACATACACATGGACACACATATACACAGACGCGCACACAGACACCCACACACA
>NC_057714.1:82540510-82551513 GCF_004010195.1 Chiloscyllium plagiosum
CCAGGTTTTTCTCAATGTATAATTTCAGTTACATCGCACTGTAAATTTTTGCTATGAATTCTGTGTGTTACGATCGAGCCCTTCACTATCACCTGATGAAGGAGCGACGCTCCAAAAGCTAGTGTGCTTCCAATTAAACCTGTTGGACTATAACCTGGTGTTGTGTGATTTTTAACTGGGTAAATTAATATTGTGTACACTGGTTGAGGAGTCTGCAGGGTCTTAGAGACACCTAGTTCCAGACATCATGCACCAGTTTCTGATAGTAAGTAAGCAGGTACAGCAGACCGGAAATAAAGCAAAATGTATATTGGCCTTCACAGCGAAAGGATTTGCGTACAGGAACAAGAATGTCCTGCTGCAATTATACAGGACATTGGAGAGGCTACTCCTGGAATATTGCGTGCAGTTTCGGTCTTCTTATCTGAAGAAAGATGTTCTTGCTGTAGGGGGAGTGCAGCGAAGGTTTACCACATTGATTCTGGAATGGCAAGGCTGAGAAATGTGCAAAAGCTGAGTTGGTTAAGATTGTGTTCACCCGAGTTAAGAAAAAATTAGGGGGATCTTCTAGAAATCCATAAAATTTGAACAGGACTTAGACAGGTTCGATACAGGACTAGACAGGTTAGATACAGGCAGGATTTTCCCAATGGCAGAGTCATAGTTTCAGGATAAGGGTAAACCTTTTAGGACTGAGATGAGGAGAAATGTTTTCATCAAGAAAGTGGTGAGACTGTGGAATTCACTGCCATAGAAGGTGATTGAGGGCAAAGTATTATATTTTCAGAAAGGAAGTGGATTTGGCTCTTGTGGCTAAAGAGGTCAAGAGATATGGGGATGGGCAGGAAGGGGGGTTTGAGCTCAGTGATCAGCCATGATCATATTGAATGGTGAAACAGGCTTGAAAGGTTAAATGTCCTAACTTCTCTGTTTCTATATAATGTTGAAATGGCACAGTGCAGAAGGAAGCCATTCAGCCTATCATGTTTGCACTTGCTCTTCAAATATACATCACTGCCTATGACCAAGCTCCTGCTTTCTCCCCACATTCTTGCGAATTATTTCAATCCAAATAATCATCCACTATGCTCTTGAATGCCTTAATTGAATTTGTTTCCACCACATTTCCAGGCAGTGCAATATCCTCACCACTTGATGTGGAAACATCTTTTTTCTCATTATATTTGTTCCTTTTCTCACATTCTTGATCCTTTCATGAGTGAATACATGTCTCCCCATATATTCTATTCAGTTCATTGATGATTGTTAAAAACCTCGACCAGATCATCTCTTAGGCTTCTTCCCCCAGTGAGAATGGTCCCAATTTCTTCAATCTGTCCTCATAACTTAAATTCTTCATCCTTGGAACCATTCTTGTAAATCGCTTCTGCACACTTTCCGTTATGTTTACATTTCTTCTTCTAATGTAGCGCCCAGGACTTTACACAATTCTCCAGCCTTGGTCTAACAAATGTCTTAGATTCGTTCAACACGTACTCCATGCCCCCGAAAGCTGAAGATACTGTGTGGTTTATTATTTGCCCATCCTGCTATCTTCAATAATCTGTGTGCACAGAATCCTGCACCTCTTTATACTTGTACCCATTACTCTTTAATGTCTTTCAATCATCTTCCTACCAAAATACACACGTGTTGGGCCATCATGCTGAGGTTGTACAGGATGTCAATGAGGCCACTTTTCAAGTATTGTGTCCAGTTCTAGTTGCTCTGCTATAGGAAGGATATTATTAAATTGGAGAGAATTCAGAAAAGATTTACCAGGATGTTGCCAGGACTGGAGGTTTGAGTTATAAGGCGAGGCTAGGGTATTTTTCCCTGGAAAGTAGGAGATTGAGGGATGACCCTATAGAGGTTTATAAAATTGTGAGGCGCTCAGATAAGGCGAACAGCAAAGGTCTTTTCCCTAGTGGAACAGAGGGACCTTGGAGTTCAGATGCATAGTTCTCTGAAAGTGGAGTCACAGGTAAACAGGGCAGTGAAGAAAGCTTTTGGCACACTGGCCTTCACCAGTCAGGGCATTGAATATAGAAGTTGGAAAGTTATGTTGTAGTCGTACAGCACATTAGTGAGGCTGCACTTGGAGTATTGTGTTCAGTTTTAGTCACCTTACTATAGGAAGGATGTTATTAAATTGGAATGAGTGCAGAAGAAATTTACGAGGATGTTGCTAGGACTGAATGTTGCTAGGACTGAGCTACAGGGAGAGGTTGGACAAACTAGGACTTTTTTCTTTCGAGTGTAGGAGACTGAGGGGGGCTCTTATAGAAGTGTATAAGATCATGAGGGGCATGGATAAGGTGAATGCACTCAGTCGTTTTCCCAGGGTTGGGGAATCGAGGGCGTCAGTTTAAGGTGAGAGATGAAAGAATAAAAGGGATCCTGAGCGGCAACTTGTTTACAGAGGGTGGTATGCATATGAAATGAGCTGCCAGTGGAAGTGATTGAGGTGGGAACATTCCACCTTCTTGTTTATGTCCTTTTGGAATTTTATAGTCCTCTTCACTGTTAATAATAGTTTGAAAGTAATCTACAAATTTTGAAATTGTCTTCAATAGTTTATTTCAATAAGAAAATACTCCTATCTTTAGTAAGATGGAGTTTATTGCATGTTAGCAATCAGATATAAATTACATTGATCAGTGAATCATTGTCACTAAGACTATGAGGAGACCTGCACTGTTTGCACTCGGCTTTATCACAAACCAAGCTTGCATGAAATCATCATATTGGGTGGAACTTAATGCAGCATCCAATAGTAACCCTTTCAAAGCTATTTCTTTAAACAATACTGCCACTTTGTTGGTGGCCAGCTGCAGTCAGGCTGCACACTTATGCAACTATCCCTTTCTGCTGCCAAGCATGGAAAATAGTTGTGGTACATATAGGAAGGATGGATGCTGCTAAAGAGGAACCTACATCCACAGTGACAAAGATCATTCACAGAACAGGAAATATGTCTTTGAATGTCCACAATAGTGGTTTGCCCATGTCTGATACATGATAACCTTTAACTTAAACCTAGGAACACAGAAACGGGAATAGACCATTCAATTACATCATGGCTGATCATCTACCTCACAGCCACTTGCCCACACTATCACCAAATCTCTTGATGCCATTAGTTTCCAGAAACCTAACAATTTCTGTATACAGCATGTTCAATGATTGAACTTCCATAGCCCTCTTGGGTAATGAATTACAAAGGTTCACCAGTCTCTGAGCAAAGAAATTCGTCTTTGCTAAGTCCTTATCCTGAGATTATGTCTCCTGGTTTTCGACTGCCTAGCCATGGCGAAACACATCTTTCAATCTATTTGCCACACCTGTAATCATTTTGTATGTTTCAATTAGGTCATTTTTCATTCTACAAAACCCTAGAAAATGCAGAGTCAATCTCTTTAATCTCTCTTCATAAAACAATCCCACCATCCCAGCGACTAATCTGGTGAACCTCCATTGCATTCCCTGGATGGCAAGTATATACTTCCTTATATAAGGGAATGCAAACTATTCACAGTATTCTAGCTGAGTCCAAATCAAGACTCTGTACAATTGTAGCAAGATATCTTTATTCCAAATATTGTGACGAAGTGCTTACATAGAGTCTATAAGAGCACTTTCCACAATTGGGAAAAGATCAGAGATGAAGGGCTGTGATTTGGTTGGGGAAACCAATGTTAATGATTTCTGGTCGGTATCATTATCCTTGTATCCCTATTTTTACCAGTTGGAGCCATCTCATTGCTCTGATATGGTATATGGTGATATTTTACTCACTGCCACTTCACTTCAAGGCATGCTCAGTTTTAAGAAAGTCCACTCCTCTGTCTGATGGAATTTCTGTTCAAATCTTTTTTTCTTGTTCACCAACATTAATTTCACTGTTGCTCCTGGTGTTTGACCAGGTATTTGCTAAAACTTATTTCTACAGCCATACCACATACCTCAGTGACTGCAGCTCAGACTCACCCCATGTGGATTCCAACTCAAGTTTAGCCCTTATACCCTCAATCCCCCAGGATCACAGATATCTCCACAATGTTCAACGTTCCACAGACAGCTGTTCTCACCACATCTGGAGATCCCCACACAGGACCTTGCAAAGTCATATGCACACACTCAACCTCTCTCTCCAACAGCACTGCATCACACTGGCTCAGAGCTGCACTGCTCTCCAGTTCCACTTCATCCTTCGACTAACTCAATGTGCTTTTCCTTTCAGGTATCAAGCAATACAAGATGCAACAACTCAGAGATATCCATGGTCCTCGGGAACTTTCCTCCCCTCCCCTTCCTCCTGACTCCAACCCACCTCTAACCTCACCTCCTGTTGGGTAATCATAATCCACTTAACTGCCCGCTCTCCAATGTTAAAAATTGTGTACTCAGCAGAGGTCTCAATTTTATCCTTCTTTGTCCCCATCTTAATGAATTTCGGGCACAACGTTGAACTCTTCTTCCATCGCCTCTGCCTCACTGCCCATTTCTTTGGACAAGAGTCCTCTCCAAGTCCCACAGACCCCTTTGCCCAGCGGGCAGCACGGTAACTCAGTGGTTATCTCTGCTGCCTCACAGCACCAGGGTCCCAGGTTCGATTCCAGCATCGGGCGACTATCTGTGTGGAGTTTGCATATTCTCCTCGTGTCTGTGTGGGTTTCCTCCCACAGTCCAAAGATGTGCAGGCCAGGTGAATTGGCCATGCTAAATTGCCCATAGTGTTAGGTGCATTAGTCTGAGGGAAATGGGTCTGGGTGGGTTACTCTTTGGCGGATCGGTGTGGACTGGTTGGGCTGAAGGGCCTGTTTCCACACTGTAGGGAATCTAATCTAATCTACCTGGCCCCTCCCTCTAGTCTTTTATCCGCACTCGATCTGTTCATTCAGAACTGTCAATGTGACATTGGTTGCCTCAATTTCTGTGTCCCCCTCACTCAATCCAACCTATCTCCCTCTGAACGGACTGCACTCCGTGTGCTTAGATCCAAGCCTGACTTTGTTATTAAGGCACCCATGCAACCATGCTCATAGTCCCCCAGCCCCACAAAGCTCACTTCTACCTCCTTCAGAAAATTCACAAACAGGACTGCCTGGCCTGACCCGTTTTTTCAGGAGAAGTTGAGGACTGCAGATGCTGGAGAGTCAGAGTTGAAACGTGTGGCACTGGAAAACCACTGCAGGTCAGGCAGCATCCAAGGAGCAGGAGAGTCAACATTTCAGGCATAAGCCCTTCATCAGGAATGTGGAGGAATAAGGGGAGTGACAGATGGGGTAGGGATGGGGTGCAAGGTAGCTGAGAAAACGATAGGTGGATTCAGGTGGGGGGATAATTGTGATAGGTCAGTGAGGAGGGTGGAATGGATAGGTGGAAAGGAATATGGACAGGTAGGACAGTTCAAGAGGGCAGTGCCAAGTTGGAGGGTTGGATCTGGGATGAGGTAGGGAGAGGGGAGATTTGGAAAACAGTCAAGTCCTGATCAGGTGTACCCCAGAACTCTGTGGGAAGCTAGAGAAGTGATTGCTGGGCCACTTGCTGAGATATTTGTTTCATCAATAGTCACAGGTGAGATGCTGGAAGACTGGAGGTTGGCTAACGTGGTGCCACTCTTTAGAAGGGTGGTAAGGACAAGCCAGGGAACTGTAGACCAGTGAGCTTGACGTCAGTGGTGGGCAAGTTTTTGGAGGGAATCCTGAGGATCAGGATGTACATGTATTTGGAAAGGTAAGGACTGATTAAGGATAGTCAACATGGCTTTGTGTGTGGGAAATCATGTCTCACAAACTTGATTGAGTTTTTTGAAGAAGTAACAAAGAGGATTGATAAGGGTAGAGCAGTAGATGTGATCTATATGGACTTCAGTAAGGCGTTCGACAAGGTTCCCCATGGAAGACTGGTTAGCAAGGTTACATCTCACAGAATATAGGGAGAACTAGCCATTTGGATACAGAACTGGCTCAAAGGTAGAAGACAGAGGGTGGTGGTGGAGGGTTGTTTTTCAGACTGGAGGCCTGTGACCAGTGGAGTGCCACAAGGATCGGTGTTGGGTTCACAACTTTTCGTGATTTATATAAATGATTTGAATGTGAGCAGAAGAGGTATAGCTAGTAAATTTGCAGATGACACCAAAATTGGAGGTGTAGTGGACAGTGAAGAAGGTTACCTCAGATTACAACAGGATCTGGACCAGACGGGCCACTGGGCCGAGAAGTGGTAGATGGAGTTTAATTCAGATAAATACGAGGTGCTGCATTTGGTAAAGCAAATCTTAGCAGGACTTATACACTTAATGATAATGTCCTCGGGAGTGTTGCTGAACAAAAAGACCTTGGAGTGCAGGTTCATAGCTCCTTGAAAGTGGAGTCGCAGGTAGATAAGATAGTGAAGAAGGTGTTTGGCATGCTTTCCTTTATTGGTCAGAGTATCGAGTACAGGAGTTGGGAGGTCATATTGTGGCTATACAGGACATTGGGTAGGCCACTTTTGGAATATTGCGTGCAATTCTGGTCTCCTTCCTATCGGAAAGATGTTGTGAGACTTGAAAGTGTTCAGAAAAGGATGTTGCCAGGGTTGGAGGATTTGAGCTATAGGGAGAGGCTGAACGGACTGGGGCTATTTTCCTCAAGCATTGCCGGCTGAGGGGTGACCTTATAGAGATTTATAAAATCATAGGGGGAATGAATAGAAAGGCCATAGGTTTAGAGTGAGAGGGGAAAGATATAAAAGAGACCTACGAGGCAACTTCTTCACGCAGAGGGTGGCACATGCATGAAATGAGCTGCCAGACGAAGTGGCAGAGGCTGGTACAATGACAACATTTAATAGGCATTTGGATGGGTATATGAATATGAAGGGTTTGAAGGGATATGGGCGGGTGCTGGCAGTTGGGACTAGATTGGGTTGGGATATCTGGTCGGCATGGATGGGTTGGACCGAAGGGTCTGTTTCCGTGCTGTACATCTTTATGACTTTATAACTGTATGTCGATATTGATGCCAAGTGTTTGAAGGGTCCCAAGGCGGAAGATGAGACGTTCTTCCTCCAGGCTTCGGGTGACTTGGATTTGGTGGTAGAGGAGGTCCTGGACTTGCATGTCCTTGGTGGAGTGGGAGGGGGAGTTGAAGTGGTCAGTCACAGGACTTTGGGATTGTTTTGATGGGTGTGTCCTTGAGATATTCCCTGAAACCTTCTGCGAATTGGCGACCTATCTCCCCAGTGTAGAGGAGACCACATTGAGAGAAACGGACACAGTAGATGAGGTTTTTGGATGTGCAGGAAAATCTCTGCCGGATGTTGAAGGATCCTTTGGGGCCTTGGATGGAGGTGAGGGGGGAGGTGTGGTTGCAGGTTTTGCAGTTCTTGCGGTGGCAAGGGAAGATACCTGGAGTGGAGGGTGGGATGGTGGGGGGCCTGGATGTAATGAGGGAGCTGTGGAGGGAATGGTCTCTGCTGAATGCAGGTGGGGTTGGGAGGGAAACATTTTCTTGGTGGTGGGGTCTGTTTGTTAGTGTTAGAAATGGTAGAGGATAATGCATTGTATCCAGGGAGTGGTAGGTGAGGACAGGATTGTTCCATCATTGTTGCAGTTAGAGGGGTGGATTCAAGGGTGGAGGAAGTGGAGGAGATGTGCTGGAGGGCATTGGTGATCACATGGGAGGGGAAATTGCGGTCCCTGAAACAGGAGACCATCTGGGATGTCCTGGAGTGGAATTGCTCCTCTTGGGAGCAAATATGGTGGAGGTGGAGGTATTAGAACTAAGGAGTGTCATTTTTACAAGACGTGGGGTGGAGGAGGTGTTAAGGTCACTGTGGGAGCCATTGGGTTTGAAATAGATGTCTGTGTTGAGTCAGTAGTTGGAGAGGTCCAGGAAGGGGAGGGTGGTGTCAGAGATGGTCCGGGTGAACTTGTGGTCAGGGTGGAACGTGTTGGTGAAGTTGATGAACCATTCAACCTCCACTGACACAATTATTCAATTGCAAGAACTGGTCCTCTTCCTCAACGAAGTCTTCTTCAAATCCTTCCATTTCCATCAGACCAGAGAGGTAACCATGGGCATCTGCATGGGCCCCAGCTATGACTGCCTCTTCGCAAGGTATATGGAACAATCCATTTTCCGAAGTTGCACCGGCACCATTCCCCACCTTTTCCTCTGCTATATCGATGATTGTACCAGCGCCAACCTCCTACTCCCAAGGGCAGGTTGAACAGGCTCCATTCACACCTATTCACCCTCCTAACCAGATCATTATCTACTCCTTTGTCTGTATAACTGTTCTTCTCTCTCTTTGGGCGCTATCCCCACCTATCACCTACTCCTTATCACTTTTGTAAGTGATGTCAGTTTGTGTTTTTTAAAATAGCATGAGTTTATGTTTATCAAACATTAAACTCTAAGCATAAATCATTCTTCATCTCCTTTGTGAAAAAAAATTAAAATTCCTGAACGGTGGCAGTATCCTGAACTCAACGTTACATTTTAACAAAGGCAGCCAGTTAGAGCGTCAGACATTTGGAAAAATAGATGAAACTATTTGTTGTCATGGAGATAATGCAGCTTCTAAACAGATGATCAGAACCACATATCATTGGAAATGATGTAAGTCATTACACTGCAGACAGTTTACTAAGACACCTCTGTTCAACATAGTAGGTCATTGACAAAGGCAGAGGAAGTTATAATGTGAGAATATTAAGGGCGATAATGTGTGTAATTTCATTTGGCTGTTATAACTATTACCACCCCAGAGGATCTCATTATATCCATTTGCCTAACTTAGGTTGGTAATGGCCTCCAGAATGACGTTGTTTCTCTATTGCCAGCTGTTTAAAAAAAGCTGCATTAATACACAGAGAGAAGGCAACAGATTTGTTTGTTTCACATGAATGACCCTTGCATCACTTCATCACCCAAGTATTTTCAATGAGGGATCAGGCTCACTGGAAAATGCCCAATTCTCCTGAATGAAGGATATCTGGATCATGCTAACAATTGAAAAGAAAATTAAGTTCAACACAGAGTTTGATGAAGAAGCCCAGTTTCTATCTTTCATTGATGGGGAGTGCCTCCTGCATATAATACATCCTGTAAAATAGTGAGTGTGTAACCCATGGTTTTCTCCCAATTCTTTTCAAGGGGTCAAAGTGCAGAATAGCAGTAGTAATAGCGACCTCCATACTCAGGGGCACAGATAGGCATTTTTGTCATCACAAAAAAGACTCCAGGATGGTGTGTTGCCTCCCTGGTGTGAGTTAAGAATGTCTCTGAGTGAACACAGGATATTCTGGAGGGGGAACATTAGCAGAGGTTGTTGTACACATCAGTGCTAATGATATAGGCAGGAGTAATGAGTAACTCCTGCAAAGGGAGTTCAGGGAGTTCCATAGTAAAATGAAAAGAAGGACCTCTAAAGTTGTACTTACTCAGATTGCTGCCTGTGCCATGTGCCAGTGAGCTGCGGAACAGAAAAATAGTAGAGTTAAATATGTGGCTAAAGAGCTAACTTAGGAGGGAGGGCTTCGTGTATTTTGATCATGTGGGACCTGTCCAGGAAGGATGGGTTCTGGATTAGTGGTGCTGGAAGAGCACAGCAGCATCCAAGGAGCAGCGAAATCGATGTTTCGGGCAAAAACCCTTCATCAGGAATAAAGGCACTGAGCCTGAAGCGTGGTGGGGGTGGGGAGAAAGTAGCATAGAGTACAATGGGTGAGTGGGGGAGGGGATGAAGGTGATAGGTTAGGGAGGAGAGGGTGGAGTGGATAGGTGGAAAAGGAGATAGGCAGGTAGGACATGTCCGGACAAGTCATGGGGACAGTGCTGAGTTTGGAATTAGGGTGAGGTGGGGGAAGGGGAAATGAGGAAACTGTTGAAGTCCACATTGATGCCCTGGGGTTGAAGGGGCGGTGTGGTTGATTGGTGCGGGTGTCCTGGAGATGTTCCCTAAAACGCTCTGCTAGGAGGTGCCCAGTCCCCCTAATGTAGAGGAGACTGCATCGGGAGCAATGGATACAATAAATGATATTAGTGGATGTGCAAGTAAAACTTTAATGGATGTGGAAGGCTCCTTTAGGGCCTTGGGTAGTGGTGAGCAAGGAGGTGTGGGCGCAGGTTTTACAGTTCCTGCGGTGGCAGGGGAAGGTGCCAGGATGGGAGGGTGGGTTGTATGGGGGCGTGGACCTAACCAGGTAGTCACGGAGGGAACGGTCTTTGCGGAAGGCGGAGAGGGGTGGGGAGGGAAATATATCCCTGGTGGTGGGGTCTTTTTGGAGGTGAAGGAAATGTCGGTGGATGATTTGGTTTATGCGAAGGTTGGTAGGCTGACTGCCTTTATTCCTGATGAAGGGCTTTTGCCCGAAACGTCGATTTCGCTGCTCCTTGGATGCTGCCTGAACTGCTGTGCTCCTCCAGCACCACTAATCCAGAATCTGGTTTCCAGCATCTGCAGTCATTGTTTTTACCAGGAAGGATTGGTTGCCTAACCTGGAGGGGTATCAATATCCTGGCAGGGAGGTTTGCTAATGTCATTCGGGAGAACTTAAACTAATATGACTGGGGGGGGCAAGAATTAGAGCAGCAGGTCAGCAAATAAAATGACGGAGGAGGAGTCAGAGATGAAAGCTGGTAGAGCTAAGAGGAAGAACAAACAGCGAGACGTTTTGAACACTGCAGGAATGGTGATCTGAGGTGTATTTAGAATCATAGAGTCCTACATCACGGAGACAGGCCATTTGGCCCAAGTAGGTCCATGCCGACCAAAATGCCTGTTCACACTAACCCCATTTATAGAGTCATAGAGTCAGGGAGATGTACAGCATGGAAACAGACCCTTCGGTCCAACTCGTCATGTTGACCAGATATCCCAACCCATTCTAGTCCCACCTGTCAGCACCCATTCCATATCCCTCCAAACCCTTCCTATTCATATACCCATCCAAATGCCTCTTAAATATTGTAATTGTACCAGCCTCCACCACTTCCTCTGGCAGCTCA